>NC_058130.1:275974731-276027698 GCF_016433145.1 Gracilinanus agilis | reverse complement strand
GGGGGTTGAAGGGGAAAGGTGGAGCATGAATCATGTAACCATGTTAAAAATGAATATTAATAAATGTTAAAAAAAAAGAAAAGAGCTTTGAAAAAAAGGTCATCTGTTCTTATTTTTTTAAGGTACACTGAGTGTAACTGGTTTTATTGCTGGTATCAGAGAAGCATAAAGCAAGAACTCTAAAGAAGGCACAAAAGTCAATATGGCTGCATCCAAAGGCTCCACGAAAAATCTGAATTAGTCTCAAGCCCAGAAAGAATGAATGGAGGAGTGTAAAAAGGATCTTAATAATCAGAGAGACAGAAGAGAAATTGGAAAAGAAATTAGAGTGATGCATGAAAAAGAGTTGACAACTTATCAAAGGAAGCACAAGAAATACTGAAGAAGGAATACCGTAGAAAATAGAATAGAAAAATTGTTATTAGAGGCACAAAAATTCACTAAAGAGATATTCAAAAATCAGAATTGTACAAATATAAAAATATATATAGAATTGTACTGAAGAGCTTCTTAAAAGACAGAATAAGCCATATGGAATAAGATGTACAAAAAATCAATGAGAAAACTATTTTTTTAAAAAGTAGAATTATCTAAATGGAAAAGGAAGTACAAAATCTCATTGAAGAAAAAAAATTTTTAAAAATCAAAATTGGGCAATTGGAAGACAAATACTCCCTGAGACATCAAGAAACAATTAAACAAAATCAAAAGAATGAACAAATGAAAAAAGAAAACAACAACAAAAAACAGGAGATAGTGTGGAATATCTCATTAACATTTTTTTGATCTGGAAAATAAATCGAAGGGAGATAAACTAAGAATTGACTACCTGAAAGCCATGATACAAAAAAAAAGAACTTAGATATCATTTTTGAGAAGTTATCAAGGGAAGGCTAAAGATAAAATAGAAATTGAAAATATCTTTCAATCACCTCCTGAAAGAGTTCCCCAAAGGATAACACCCAAGAACATTATAGTCAAATTCCAGAACTCTCAAATCAAAGACAAAATATTGCAAGCAACCAGAACACAATAATTCAAATATCATGGAAACACAGTGAAGATAATAGAAGACATAGCTGTTTCTACACTAAAGGACCAGGGGACTGGAATATGATATTTCAGAGGACAAATTGACCAGTACTTTAACCAAGAATCACATATCCCTGCTCAAAAGAGCAAAAGTAGTAATAATGATTTCAGATAAGGTTAAAGTTGAAATAGATCTAATCAGAAGAGATCAAGAAGGGCAATGCATTATTTTAATAGGTACTATAAATATAGAAACATTATTTATACTAAACATATATGCACAAAATATCATAGTTTTCAAATTTTAAAGGCAAAGCTAAAAGAGTTACAGGTGGAAATATATAACAAACTATAATAGTGGGGAAAATTTCCCATCTCAAAACTGAATAAACCTAACCAAAAGAAAGAAGTCAAGAAGATAAATAAAATCTTATATAAGATAGATATGTGGAGAGAATTATATGGGTGCATAAAGGACTATACTTTTTTTTCTCAGAGGTATGTGTTACATTTACAAAAATGATCATATATCAAAATGCAAAAATTAAAATTAAGTGCAGAAAATCAGAAATAGTAAATGCATCCTTTTCAAATGACAATTCAACAAAACTATATTTAATAAAAGTCCATGGAATCACAGAAAAAATAATTTGAGATTAAATAACTTAATCTTTAACAATGAGTGGGTTGGAGAAGTCATAGAAATGATCACTAATTTTAATTAAAGAAAATTATAAAAATGAGACAACATGCCAAAAGTTGCTGTTTATAGCAAATGCAGTAATTGGAGGGACAATTTTATATGTCAATAAAATAGAGAAAAAAGAGCTCAGTGAATTGGGTATGTAATTAAATATTCAAGAAATAACAAATTAAAAATCTCCTATTAAGACACTAATGAATGGCTGATGGAGTTCTGAACTGATCTAACCATTCTGGAGGGCAATTTGGAATTATGCAAAAAGGCCTAAAAAGCAATGCCTATCCTTCTATCCAGGAATACCACTACTAGGTCTGTATCCCAGAAAGTTAAAAAAATGGGAAAAGATCTGCTCATGCAAAATATTTATGCTCTTTTTGTGATGGCTAAGAATTAGAAATTGAAGGGCTGTCCCTCAATTGGGGAATGGGTGAAGAAATTGTGGTAAATGATGCTGATAGAATACTATTGTACAGTAAGGAATGTTAAAAAGTAATTTAGACAGGTTACTGGGGTTTGACTGAACCCAGTATAGAGTGGTGATGATCTTGTCAGGCCCAGAGAACAAGATGGCTACTCTCTGTCCAAGGCCAGCAGACACACACTCTGACTTCACTTAAAAAAGTAACAGATTTATTCTAAGTTATTGATTTGGGTAAGGTAAGGTATGTGAGCTAGGGATTCCCTATTATTAATACTTACTACCTTATTCCCAACACTGACCCTGCAGATGGTCACTTCAGTCCTCAGCAGAACTGAGGCTATTTTCACTCTCTTTCTGTCTCAATTCCCAGTCTAATCTGACTAACCTAGTCTAAGCCTACATTGATTATAGTCTCTAGTGAATGTCACTGATTGTTGTGGAGTCAGGAGCTAGTGTCAGGCATGACCTAGTCACCCAGATGTAGGCAAAGTCCTCCAAAGGTAACTGAGCAGTTCAGGTCATTGTCACTGATGATTCCCTCTTGACATGTCAATAGATGTTATATCAGAGTCTGGGACCAAATATGTATATCAGAAACTGACTGGTTTCTCACAGGAACAGGTTGAAGATCAATAGTAGGAAAGAATTTGGTTTAGGAGCTGTTTACTTCTCCAGAATTCAAAACCAAAAACCGGATGACAGTTATCTCCTTCAGAATCTTAACCCAGGATCCCGAGATCCTCCCCTGTACTTCCTAGTTTCTTCCATTCCATCAACCTTCTGTGTCTCCACTCTGGTTTATTATCTTCTTCCCAAATTCCTATCTATCAGGAATGATGAACAGGTTGATTTCAGAAAGAGCTGGAAAGGCCTACATGAACTGATGCAAAATGAAATAAGTAGAACCAGGAGAACATTGTATGTAGTAATAGCAATATTGTATAACGATCAGCTATTATAGATTCAGCTATTATAGGCAATACAATGATCCAGGAAAATTCTGAGGAACTTAAGATAAAGAATGCTGTCCACCTCTAGAGAAATAACTGTTTGAGTCAGAATACAAATGAGAACATATGATTTTTCAATGATTTATTTGTGTTTATATTTTAGGGTTTTGGTGATATAAGATTACTCACAAAATTGAAGAATATAGAAATATGTTTTGCATGATAGTACATATATAAACCAGATCATATCACCTGTCAGCACTTGTTGGGGAGAAGGGAATGGAGGGAGGGTACAATCATGTAACATAGAAAAACTTGGGTGGAAATTTAATTGATAAAAATATATATATATATATGATATAATATAATTGGTATATAATATACTTGGTAAAAAATAAAACCATTAAATTCTTTTAAAAATCTCCAATTAAACCGTAAATTGGAAAACATAAAAATTAAAAGCAAGATTAACAAAACTGAATGTGAGAAAAACATTGAATGAGTAAATAAAACTCAGTTGATTTTATGAAAAATCCAACAAAATAAAGAAATCAAAGGATAACATGACTGAAAAAGAGAAGAAAAATAAATCACTACTATCAGAAATGGAAAGTGAATTTACCACTGATTGAAGAGGAAATCAAAGCAATTATTACTTGTTATTTTCCCAATTACACGTCTACAAATTAAATAATTTAAGTGAAATGGATGAATATTTACAAAAATGTAAATTGCCTAAACAAATAGAAGAGGAAATAAAATATTTAAATAAACTCATTATAGAAAAAAAAATTGAACAGGCCATACAAGAACTTCCTAAGAAAAAAAGGTTAAGGACTAGAGAGATTTACAAGTGAACTTTGCTAAACATTTAAAGATCATCTAAGTCCAATATTAAATAAATTATTTTGAACAATTGGTAAAGGAGTCCTGCCAAAGTCATTTAATGAAACAAATATGGTGCTGATGCCTAAATATGAAGAGCAAAAGGGGAGGGGGTGCGACTGGGTGGCTTAGTGGATTGATAGCCAGGCCTAGAGATGGGAGGCCCTAGGTTGGTGATGGCAAACCTATGAAATGAGTGTTAGCACTGACACACATAGCCATTTTCTATGACATGCAGCCACATGTGGCTGCATACAGAGAAGTATGGGGCTGCATACCAAGGATGAAACATTTGCTGTAGTGTAGTATAGACTCTCTTTGCACTATATGACAATTCTACCTATATTAATTTACCTATTTTGGTTTATTAAATACAGTTATATATTACAATTATATATTTTTGTTATTTAAACTATGAACATCAAGAAATTATGGGTTTTTCTTGAAGTGACACACCACCTGAGTTGTTCTTGGTTTTTTGGCAAATTTTGGCACACCAAGCTCAAGCCCTTACCACTTTTCTGCCTTGGAACTAATACACAGTATTGATTCCAAGACAAAAGGTAAGGGTTTCAAAAATAACAACAAAAACAAAAAACCGAAAAAAGAAAATTATAAGCTATTCATTAATATAGATGCCAAAATGTACAGATAAGAACAACAATATAACACAAAGATTACATATGACCAAAAAGGATTTAAAACAGGTATGCAGAAATTGTTTTTAATATAATGAAAACTTTTTAATAAAATTTATTACATCAACAGAAGAGTAACAAACTTCATATTGATTATATTAATAGATGTGGAAAAAGCTTTTGACAAAATGCAACCCTCATTCCTCTTAAAAACATTTGAATTTGTTGGTATGAATGAATTTTAGATGAATAAGAAATATCTATTCAGAACCATTAATAAACATCTGTAATGGGGATGAGTTAAAAGTAAAATAGAAGTCAGAAGCAAAACAAGGATGGACATTATCACCAGTGTTATTTAATATTGTACTAGGAATGCTAGCAATCATAATAAGAAAAAAGAAATTAGAAAGTAATATAATGGTGTGGATTTTGAAAGAAAAAAATTGTATGCTTCGGGAACTATACCCCCAAGCATGCCTTGCACCTCCCCCCTACTTCCTGGTGTGGGATTGGTCTGTGAATGGACTAATCCCGTGCTAGGAGAGGGACCTCTCCTATGTACTTCCTGGAGTGGGATTGGCCTATAAAAGGACCAATCCTGCACCAAGGAGGGATTTTTAAATTGGACTTGGAGCTGGTTTAGGGAAGCTGAGAGGAGGAGAGAGCAAGCTTGCCAGAGATAGATATTTTTCTTTGTTAATAAAGATTTTTTTCTTTTTCCTGATCCTTTTCCTTCTACCTTCTTTATTTTTATCAACACAATGGGCAAAGAGGTAATAAAAGTATTTCTTTTTACAAATGATATGTTATCATATATGTATATTGTAATGCAAGGATCCAACAGAGGCTTTTGCTCTTGCAAGAGTCAGCTGTAAACTTCCTGGCAGTTAGAACTCTTGGAATATTCACAAAAGTTCAACTGGAACCTGAAGCTTGAGAGCAGAAGGTCCAAATGAGGCTCTGCTTTTGGCTCTTGGCTTTGCTTTCGCCTGTGCTTTTTGTCTCTGGCAATTTGAACCTAGCTGATTTCTCTGGACTTTTCCCTGACCTTCTCCATATTTTACCTCTGTTATTTTACCTGATTTTCCCTTTGGACTCTGGGAGGAAGGATGGTTGTGTTTTGGTAATTAGACTTTGTGGGTTTCGTTTTCTGTAGGCAAGTAGGACACCTTTAAATCAACCTATCCCTTATTTTATTGATCTAGCATATACTTTACTTTAAGGCAGCCAAATCTTTCGACTGGGAGAGCAGGCTCTCCCTCAGTCTAACCCTCTCCTGACCCTTCCCCCAGCTTCAGTTTCTCCCTAGCAGCTAATACAAAACCCTCTCTCCTTTCTGATCAACCCTAATATGAATAAAACCCCCTTTGTTACCTACTCAAACCCCCTAGTGAAACATTGTGTTGAAAATTTAAGCAAGGGTTGAAGAGGGAAGGAATTATTTTCTCTTTATTCTTGAGGGAACTTTAGGTATCCATCTTGGCAGGAAGTCCTTACCTAAGACTTCGTGCCATCAGTTTCACTGGCAGAGAGGAGCCCCTTTGACTCTTCCCTCAAGGGACTTTGGAAACTAACAAGAGAAAGCCATTAAGGCAGATTTAAACACTTCTGACTGGCCCAAATCCTTTATGTCCATAGGGATACCTTTCCTGCCTTGAAGAGTATCTCCCCCAGTATCCTCTGTCTCTACCCTTCAGTGTCTATCCTGTTCCAGCTACCCTCCTGTATACCCCCATTCATTCCCTTGCCATCCAATATACCACCTCATTCTTTCCTTCCCTACATTCAGCCATCCCCTTCATTCCTCCTCCATAATACCTACCTCACCTTTATCCCTCTTTTCAACCCAGTTATTCAAAGATTTACTCATTTCTCTATAACAATATATATGTATACACACATACACACATTCTCACACACATACGCATATATAAAAAGAAAATCCTAGAGATTCAACTAAAAGAATTAATCAAAAAATCAATAATTTTAGCCAAAAAGCAGGATATAAAAGAAATCCACACAAATCATTAGCATTTCAATCTCTCTAATACTATCCTTTAAGAAGAGATAGCAAGTGGGGATAATTGGGATCAGTGGATTGAGATTCAGACCTATACATGGGAGCTCCGAGGTTGAAATCTGGACTCAGACACTTCCTAACTGTTTGACCCTGGGAAAGTCAATTGACCCCCATTTCCTATCCTTTACCACCCTTTTGCCTTGGAAACAATACCTAGTAATTATTTTAAGGTGAAAGGTAAGATTTTTTTTTAAATAGATAGTAAGCCAGATTAAGATACGTAGGAATATATCTTCCAGTTTTAGTATATGTGCTGCTGAAGCAGGCACAGTATATCTTCCAAAACAAATCCAGAGACTATAATATAATTATAATAATTGTAAAACACTGAAAAAATAAAATCAGATTTAAATAATTGGAGAAGTATTCAATGTTCATGGATGGGTACAACCACTATAATTAAAGCAACAATCCTACTTAAAACAATGTATTTACCCAATGCCATCACAATTAAATTATTAAAATATTTCATAAAACTATTTTTCTAAAATGATTAAAAAATTCATTTGGAGAAAAGTCAAGAAATATCAAAGGAAATGCTGGAAAAAATATTAAAGAAGGAGGTCTGGAAGTAATAAGTTTCCAATTATATTATAAACCAGTAATTATGAAAACTATCTGGTACTGTCTAAGATATTAAAACAAAAACAGAGCAGTGGAAAAGAAAAAAACATACAACAAACTGTCATAAAAGATTATAGTAATCTTGTGTTTGCCAAAGATAAAGATCTAGTGTTTTGGAATAACAATTCACTATTTGGTAAATATTATTGGGAAAAATGGAAACCAATTTTGTTAGAAACTAGATATAGACAAACATCTTACACCATTTATCAAGTTAAGATCAAAACAAATGCATGGCTTAGGAATAGAAATATTATAAACAAAATAGAACAGGGAATATAAGACCTATCATATTTATGGATGAGAAATATTTATGAATATAGAAAGTATCATGAAGTGTAAAGTGAATAATTTAAAATACAACAAATTGAAAAGGTTTTGTACAAATAAAACTAATGTAGCTAAGATTGGAAGGATAAGTTGGGAAAAGTGTTCATAGATACTTCCTTGGAAAGAGGTATCATAACTAAAATATAAGGGCAACTTTGTCAAATATATAAGGATATGATCCATTCTGCAATTGACAAATGGTCAAAAATATGACAGGTGTTTGGATGGAGCAATTAAAGCTATGTATAACTACATAAAATGCTCTAAATCTTTATTGATTAGAGATATGTAAATCTAAACAACTTTAAAACATTGTTCCACACTCATCAGACTTGCCAAAATAATAAAAAGGCAAAATGAAAAATATGGGATGGGATATGGAAAAATGTGGACAGTAATATATTATTGGTGGAAGTATGAATTGATCCAACAATTTTGGAGAGTAATCTGAAATTATAATGAGTTATTTAAAAATATGGCCTAAGGAAAAAGGAAAAGAACCTAAATGTTCTAAAAGATTTATAGCACATTTTTTTGTGGTGACAAGGAAATGGTAACTGAAGAGATGTCCTTCAATTGGGAAATGACTGAACAAGTTGTGGTATGTGATTATAATGGAAACCTATTGACCTTAAAAGATGACAATCAAGGTAATCACAGATATCCTGGGAAGACCAATAAAAAGTAATGCAAAATGAAGTGAGCAGAACAAGGAGAACATTGTACACAGTGACAGCAATAATGTATGTTTATTAACTGTGAATGACTTAACTGTTATCAACAAGGGAAGGATCCAGGAGAATTATAAGGGACTCATGATGAAAAAGTGTACCCACTGCCACAGAAGGAACAGATAGAGTCTGAGCAGACTGCAACATACCATTTTTCATTTTATATCCTTAATGGATTTTTCTCTAGTATTAATAATATATATCTTGATTTACAAAATCTTTCAAACAGGAAATATGTATTATATGATATCTGTATCAAAACTATATCACATTACATGCCTTTTTGGTGAGGGGTGGGATAGAGGTAGGGAAAAAGAACAAGATATAGATTTTGAGGCATAGGCAGTTATGAAAATTTGTTTCTCTTGGATAATCATATTTATTATAATTTATTACACATTTATAACAAATAGTTTATATTGCTATTATGTTACATGTTATATTTATGTATAAAAATAAAATAAATTATATCACTCAAAAATAATCACCTACTTAATAAAACTGAGCATAATACTTGAGTGGAGAAATGAACTTTCAATGAAATAAAACTTAAAAATTTCTGTTGAAAAGAGCAGAATTTAATGGAAAATTTTACTGTCAAATACAAGACTCAAAAAAAGCATAAAAAGGTAAACAAGAGAGATCAAAAGATACACAATAAGGTTAAATTGTTTACATCCATACATGGGAAGATAATTCTTAAAACTCCTAAGAATTTTATGATTATTATACAGTTAAAAGTATGCATACACAAAGGGAAAACTGTGAGTTGAATGATTGAATAATATCTAAAAAATAAAATGAAGGGGTGAAAAAGAGAGGAATAAATGGGGAAATGGAGAAGGGAGAAATGGAATGGGGAAAATTTTCTCACAAAAAAGAGACATGAAAAAGCTTTCACAGTCGAGGGAAAGATGGAAGAGATGGGGAGAGGGGTCCTTGAACCTTACTCTCATCAGAATTGGCTTAAAAAGGGAAGAACATACAAAATCATTTGGGTATAATGGTCTGCATTATTCTACAGGAAAGTAGGAGGAGATGGGGTTAAGAGAAAAGGTGATTTATAGAAAATCAAGCAAATTGGGGGATATGATGGTCAAAAACTAAATATTTTTGTGAATGAACAGAATGAAAGGGGATAGGGTGGGGGAACAGGATGGAGAGCAATTACACAATAATCATAATGTTGAAAAAAATTCATAAAATCAAGTCTTCTTTTCTGAAGTACATAGAAAAATAAGTTAAATGTACAAGAATACAAGACATTCCCCAATTGGTAAATTAGTCAAAGGATATGAACTGACGTTTCTCACATGAAGTGATTAAAGTTATCTTTAACTTTATGTTAAATGTGAATGTGGGGTGTGAAAAATGCTCTAAATCACAATTAGAGAAATACAAATCAAAACAATTCTGACTTACCAGTCCACACCTCTCTGATTGGCAATTATGATATAAAAAGAAAATGGCAAAACTTAGATGGGATGTGTGGGAAAATTGAGACACTAATGCACTATTGTGAGAATTTTGAACTGATTCAGCCATTCTGGAGAGTAATTTTGATCTATTTCCAAAGGACTATAAAGTAGTATTCTTTGACCCAACAATACTCTTAATAATTTTTATCCACAAAAGTTTATAAAAAAGAGGAAATGAACCTATTTGTACAAAAAATATTTAAAGTATCTGATTATGTAGTGGTAAAAAATAGGGAATGGATGAGTAAATTAGAGTATGTGATTGTAATGCAATACTACTGTACTATAAGAATAATGAGTGGGAAGAGTTCAGAAAAACTTGGAAAGACATATAGGAACTGATACAGAGTAAAATAAGGAGAAGCAGGAAAATATTCTACAAAGTAACAGCAACATTGCAAGATGAACAAATTGAATAATTTAGCTATTCTTAGCAATATAACAATCTAAAATAATCCCAAAGGACTCATGATAAAACATACCATCTGCTTCCAGAGAAATAACTGAGGGAATCTGAATCTACACAAAAATAAACTTTTCCCACTTTTTTCTTAAATATTTTTTTTCAGTTTTCTTCCACAAAAGGATTAGTATGGGAAAATATTTTGCATTATTGTGCATGTAAAATTGATATCAGATGCTTACCATTTTAGTGGGAGTTGGAGAAGGGGAGCAAGGGAAAGAATTTAAAATGAAAATGAAAAAAAAAAGATTTTGGAAATTTTTTTTACATTTAACTGAGGAAAAATAAAATATTAAAAATAAAAAGTAAACTCAATAAAAAAGTATAAATTTACATGATGTCTTTCAGAGATGTAGATATTCAATACCTACTTAAAAATATTGTTCTTCATATCAGAGTTGGTATACAGGCTAGAGTGATGAACTTAGAAAGTTAGGAAGAATTATGTTCAACTCCTACTTCAGAACTTTACTAGTGTAAAATTAAAAATTGATATCCAATACTCCACGTATTATATTTTATAAGATTTATTAATAATCACTTGAAGAAGAGGAGAGTGATAGCCTGAGTAAAGAGAAGCTTCACAGACCACACAAGTGGGAGAGAGAGAGACAGAGTTACACACAACTTTATCATTACAACATAAGGATATAACGTGGGGACGAAGGAAAAGGGATTCTGGGAAATGTATTTCAAGGCTACAAAATTCTATTTACACACTAGCTATGGGATCCAACTACATATTGGATAACTTGAACTATTTGTTGCTAATATGAAAATATGACTATATTTTTGGTTTATTGCTGTGTGTTTCCATTGGGCTATTGGGTGGGTGATATGAAAATATGTCATTAGGCTCAGTGGAGAGGGGAAAGGATCAGCTATGCCTGAGTCCGCTTTTCTAGTAATGAACTCTGGGGTGGGGTGGGGAAAGAGAGCAGGGCCTGTGCCCACAGAGAGCACCCTGCATGCCATCTTTGGCACACATGCCATATGTTTGCCAGCAGTGCCCTAGACTAGCACTATTTAACGGAGCAAACAGATGTAATTCCTAGTTTGATACCCCTTCTTTTTGAGGAGAACCAAGTGGCCAGACTTCATGGCAGGAATTCAAGTTTCTTGGATGAAGGTGGAGTAAAAAACAAAACAAAACTAGAAATACCTACTTTTCTTCATTTTGAGCCATACAGCAAGTCATTACATGCAAGGAGCAGTCCTTGCTACAAATAACCAAGAACAAACGTATGTTTGCTGGGTATAGTATACCAGATTGGACCTGTGATTTCATCGGTATAATTAACTTTCAGATAGAGAAATTTCCTCTTTCAATGCAAGTCAGAACTTTTCCTATAACCTGTAGTTTTAGAGATTGCCTAAGGCATTAAGAGGTTAAGTATTTTGTCCAGTGTTACACAATCTAGCACTTGAACCCATGTCTTCTTAACTTCAAATAGTGGTCTCTTTCCATTATACCATTTTATTATATTGAGTCACATTTGCTAAATTTTATTAAGGGCATAACAAAATGTACAAATAGCCTAAAGAAGATTCCTGCACAGAACTGTGGATTTAAAACTAAATGGTGGGAGTAAAGAATAAATATGAGTAGATAAAATTGGGTGAAGGGTATTGAGGAATATCCTTTCCAGCAACTCCAGATTTTGAGGGTAATAAAAATGAGGAAATAAGGAAAACCATTGGAAAGTCAGTCCTCAAAATGAGTTTACCTTCAATTAAAAAAAAGTGATCAGTATTGTGTGAGTCACTAAGCATTCTCTTCTTCCCAGAGAGAAAACCAGCAGGATCAAAAATTCTGTAAGTTAAGTCAGATGCAGAGTCACCACCTCAAAGCACAGATTCTTTCCTGTTGTTAGTTAAATGGAAATGTCAAGTGTGATATTTGTCCTAGATTCCACTTAGTTTCCTCTCTTTTCCCCTATGAGTAACTTGGTAGAGCAGCAAATGAGGAATGGGTCTCATTAATAACAGCAGTAGCAACTACTGTATTCTATAGGGAGGTTTACTAAATGTATTTACATATAAAAATGATAGTTCTTTCTCTCTGTAGATGTTATGGAAATGTGCATAGATGATTCCTACTGTGGGACTAATATAGTAAACAATTTCTTCCCTCTACAGTAATCTATGAAGGGAGACTAGGAATTACTAGTCAATGCTGACAAGTAAATGCTAATGTGATACAACTTTTAACAATATGTTTAGCCAATGTGCACTTAATTACTGTATTTAAAGGTGCTGTCCCTTTTCATTATAAACCACAGAAAACCTTACTCTATCTTCTTACCAAACCTACAAACTCATTTTTAAAAAGCAAAAAAAAAAAAAAAAAAAAAACAAAGACAAAAACCACAAAATAATGAGAATCACATAATTTATAAGGGTAGTTAGTACTAGCATTTGAAAAGAAAGTGGCTGCTTTCCTTCAAGAATGATGTTCATTACTTGCCTCCTGTTCAGAGAATGACATGAAGCCAATAAAACACTTGGTGCAATTTTTCAATCACTCTTTACCAAGTATACAGTTTCTGCCTGTTAAAAAGAACTGGACATGATCCATTGCCAAGAGGCTGTCAGAGTATATGTGGTATTTGGAAATGGCTTAGACGTGAAAAATATCTTTATTTTTCTAATTCACACTTGCTCTTTTTCAATTTTCTGGCTTTTATTTTGGGTGTCTAAACTATTAAAGACATGTCCTGGTCTCATGTTTATATTTCTACATCAAAACTGATCATTAACCCAGAAGACACAGTATAAATCCTTTTGAGTTTTGAGAATTTTTTAAAAAAGAAATTAAATGCAAATGAATATCACAAAACAACTTATGAGGCATAAAATTTAGGTCACTGTTTCATATTCTAACCTGGAGCAGGAGCTCTTTACCTCTAGTTAGAGAGAAATGGGAAGACACGTATCTCCACGAGGTCTCCTTATAAGTGTCAATGTAAGGGCTAATGTTGTTTCTTCTGTGGCTTTCTATCATAATATCCAGTTTTAATATGTTTGTCAAGGAAAGAAATGCTAATTATGCAGTTTTGATTTAAAAAAAATTTTTTTCTGTGAAAGATTGAGGCTCAGTCTCTCCTGTATAGGACAGGAAATGAAATACATGATAGAATTTTGTAGGGAGAATACCACTGTATTTCTAAGGATTATTTTTCTCCAGAAATGTTTTTTCCTTTCTTATTTTATAAACTTTTTGGGTCATTTTAAGAATATGGAGAAAAGATGGAAGTATCATTGGCTTCTATACTCATCATTGTTTACAAATAGAGTATAAATAAATTTATAGAACTGCACTCCTCCCTCATTATTAGGCCTCTCAGTTTCTTCTCAGGAAAAACAAAACTAAGCAAAGCAAAACATCATATTGGATATTGTATCAGCTCTCCTTACCTCTACCTTATCAGAAACTTTACTTTGCCTCTACCCCTTTAATTTGAGAGATGGGAATAGATAAAAATTTCCTCCCAAAGCCTCCCTTTAAAATGATTTCATAACCCCCACCCAACTCTTCATTTCCTACCAGCAGCATTTTTTTAATTTGATGCCACCACTCTTATTCCCCTATGCCAGGTATCTGCTGCCCTAATTTTTTCAGCTTCCTTTAGTTGTTGTCTATTAGATTATAAACTCCTTGAGGATATTTATCTCCTTTTTTATCTCCAGTGCTTAGCAGATTTCCTGGTACATATTTAGACTTATTAAATATGTATTGCATTGTTCTGTGTAGTGTCGTGTTGTAGGTATCCCACCCCTTTTTAAAAATTAGATGAGACTTTCAATTACAGTGTTAAAACTGGTACACTGACACCACAATTTCAAAATCTTATGAGATGCTACTAATAGTTTTATGTAATTAAACAAAAAATCAAACATCTTGCAATTAAAGGATTAATCCACTATAGATGAACTCATAAAGAATCAGGTGATCTTATTTAGCTGAAGCAAGGATAAGCTCTCTACCTACCTGCAGCATGACACAATGACAAAAATGTTAGTCTTGTCTTCAAAATTTATGGGTTTGAGTTCAGATCTTCAGAACTATGTAATACTGAGTGAATCACTTCTGAATCTTAGTCCATACTGTAATTTAGAAAATGAATAAAAACATTTATTAAGCTAACTATGTATTAAAATGGTATTAATTACTTGGAATAAAAATGCTCAAAAGTATCAAGAGACAATTAGGTTTTATGTAGTGTATATTCAAAATATAACAAGGAAGGCTTAAGTTCAAAGTCTAATTCCAAAACTTAAGAGTTATTTAATCATGAGAAAGTTCTTTTATCTTCTACATCCTCTATAAAGGTGCATCTCCTCCCTTTCCCCTTTCTGGCAATTATTCTGCTTTTTAAAAATGAAGTATATTGGACATATATTTATCCAAGGTTATGTTGTTTTTCCCCAATAGATTATAAATCCTCTGAAGGAGTTGTACTCATAGGAATTTTCCAATGTAGTACCTCAGAAATGTACGCTTGGCCCTGGGAAGTAAACTTTTTTTATCCTAACTTGGAGGTGGTATGATCTTCTCATAACACAAACCTGTACAAGATTGCTGGATAAAATGCTCTATGAATAAGGATCCAAAAATATCTTAGCAGATAGAGAATTGGTATAAGACCAATAGGAAGAAATTTAATAAAGATAAATGTAAGATCTTGCCCTTGAGTACAAAAAACAACAACAACAACAACAACAACAACAACAAAACAACCCACATGTATAAAGATAAAAGAAGCATGAATGGACAGCAGTTCTGGAAAAAAAATCTGTTGTATTTTAGTGAACTGCAGACTCAAAATGAGTCAGACATATATTGTAGTAGCCAGAAATACTAATACAATCTTGGACAGTGTTAGGAGGGTCATAGTTTCAAAAATAAGGAGTTAATAATCACACAAAACTCTGATCTTATCAAACCTCATCTGGAATACTATGTTCAGTTCTAGATAAAACAGTTTTAAGAAGAAATATATTGACAATTCTACTGACAGGAATCTGAGTGGTAGATGTAGGCTTCAGAGCCCACAGACCTCAGCCACTGAATTGGGAATACTGAAGAGATCAGGCCAAGATGGCAAAGTAAGGAACACTTGAAGCCCACCAATCTACCTTCAAACAACACAGAAGAACAAAAATGCCTCAAAATGAATATTGGAGGGAATGAGCCAACAGAAAAAGAGGTGAAGCAGTGCTATAGCTTAGAATAATGTGGAGAGACAGCAAGGAGGACTTATCTCCCTGGGCTACAAGGAGAGAGTGCTGAGTGAGCCTCAGTGGAATTCAGACAGAGTTTGGTATAAAAATCTATCTTATAGAAAACTGAGGAAAATCTTTAAAGCAAGTCTTTCTGACAGTCTTCTTTTCTCAAATATATAGAGAACTGAATCAAATTTATAAGAAAACATTGACTAAAGGTCAAAGGATATTATTTGGAATTTTCAAATTAAGAAATTAAAACCATCTTTAGTCATATAAAATTGCTTCAAATCACTACTGATTTGAAAAAAGCACTTTAAAACAATTTTGATGTACCGATTCATACACTTCAGACTGGCTAACATGAAAAAAAAAAAACAACAGAAAATGTTGTGTTTGATATAATGTGGAAAAAATCAGGACTTAACACTACTCATGGAACTACAAACTGATAAAACTATTCTGGAGAACAATCTAGAGTGTAATATGCCCCCCCAAACCATAAAAATTGTCCTTATATTTTGACCTAGCAATACCATTACTAGGAATGCATCCCACAGAGATTTAAGATACAGGAAAGGACTTTCCTATACACAATATTTATAACAGTTCTTTTTGTGGTGGCAAAGAAGTGGAAACTAAAGGATGGCCATGAATTAGTGAATGCCTGAATGAGTTGTGGTATAAACTTGTAATGGCATAGTATTGTGCCATAAGAAATGACAAACAAGATGATGCCCCCCCAAAACCTAGAAAGACATACAAAATGATTCAAAGTGAAGTGAGCAGAACAAGGAGAACACAGTAATAATAATAATGCAACTGTGAATGACTTAACTATTATCAATGAGGCAAAAACCTAGGACATCTCCAAGAGACTGATGACAAAAAATATATCCACTGTCATAGAAGGAACAGAATCTAATGCAAATTGAAACATACGATTCTTTATTTTATTGCCTCCATGAACATTTCTCTACTGAAAGCAATAAGTTTATTAATTAATTAAATCAAAATCAATTAATTAATTAAAGATTAAGTTTATTATCTGACAAAATAGAACCATGTGACTAAGTTTTTTCTACCTGCTCAAAAGTCCCACTCCACCAAAACCACCAACAGGAAGCAAAAAGAGCAGAGAGGTGGACCTCCACCCAATTTACATCCCTGTCTATATCAGCATGTATATATATATATATATATATATACATATATATATATATATCAACAAGAAGTGAGTGAGGTTCTGGGAATCATAGTTTTGCTGGGCTTCATAGTTTTTAGGGTAACAGATTTTAATTACACTCATGGAAATATGCATTGTATGATAAAATATCTATAGTCTATATTATATTATCTGCCTTCTTGTGAAAGGGAGAAGAGTTGGAGGGACAAAGAAAGCATGAATTGAATAATGTTAGAAAATAAATATTAAAAATTTGTATTGACATATAATCTGGAAAAAATAGAAATTTATTATTAAAGAAGAAAGATTGATGAAATGTATAGTGCCCAGAAATGGACAGCCAGAATGGTGAAAGGTCTTAAATTCATGACATCTGAGGATTAGTTGAATGCACTGAACATGTATAATACTGAGAAAAGATGACTTACAAAGGACATGATAGCTGTCTTCATGAATTTGAAGAGCTGTCAAGTGTAGAAAGGATTAGATTTGTTATATTTGGCTTCAAAGTGCAGAATCAGGACAATGGTCAGAAGCTGCAAAAATGCCTAATGTTATTTTTTAAATTCCTGAAAGTGGAATTGTTTTCTTTCTTTCAAAGGTAATGGAGTTCTCTTCCTTACAGATCCTTAGGTAGATTCTGGACAGTCATTCATCAGGTGTGTTGTAGTTGATATTCCTTTGGGCATGGATTAGATCAGAGGTCTTATTCCTTTTTTGTGTGTGCCATTGGCACATTTGGCATAATGAAAGCTATGGTTCCATTCAACTAATAATGTTTTTAAATCCACAAAATAAAATATAAAGATTTTAAAAGGAAACTAATTATTGAAAAAATAGTTCTCAAAGTTTAGTGTCCTTTTATTAGAAGTTTGCTGAGGTCTCTTCTAATTCTCAAGTTCTGGCATAATGTGACTCAGATACCTCATCATCCATCCAGTGATTAGTCTTTCTTTACATAGCTTTTCCAGTTCTTGTGGAGTATACCTTCAAAACATTTCTTATTTAATAAAACCTTCCAGAATATGTAAAACAATGAATTCAAAAGGAAATAAGCATTTATTTTATGTCTACCAATGTGTGTCTATTATATACAAGATGCTCTTTAAGTACTTAAGCAACTCTGTAAGTAGGTGCTATTACCATTCTCATTTTGCATTCGAGAAAAATATTGTCAGATGTAAGGTAAGTGACTTGCCTAGGGTTCCAAATTTGAAATATTTTTCCTGCTTCAAGTTCTAGCATCCCATCCACTGTGCCACCAAGCTGTCAATTGAGAACCCGCAACTAATACTGCATCATAATGGAAGAATTTTACAAGAAGTTCTATTACCATTATTTAATATTTTGATGATAATGTTTTCTTTTTTTATACTGTGCCAAGTTTGCATACAATTCTTATTCCCCTGCTCCCACTTGCATACAAAAGATCCCAAAGTATTGAAGTTTCTATCTTAAGGGATAATATTTTATGGTTGATGTTCGTGTCTCTTTTTGAAGAGGACCATTGAGATTACAGGTGATGTCCTGACTTGTGTGTGAATTGGGTGTAAGTGGAGAAGAAATTAATTAGATTCACTCTCTCTTCCAGAGCCATTAAAGGCCAATGGCAAGACAAACATCAGGATGACAAGTGATGGCTCAAGATGTAGTGCAGGGGTCGGCAACATATGGCTCTAGAGCCATATCTGGTTCTTTTGAGGGCCAGATATGGCTCTTTCGGCAGGAGCCATAAAGTCAATTTTTTTTCAGGCACTGTTACAGGAGTGCACACTGTGAGCAAAGTATGGCTCTCATGAAATTACATTTTAAAAAATGTGGTGTTTATGGCTCTCATGGCCAAAAAGGTAGCTGACCCCTGATGTAGTGGATAGCTTTGGCATCTTTGATATTTGACTAAGCTTCAAGTACTCCACAGTGCCTGCCTCTGCTGCTTTCATGGCCCTTGAAATAAATTTTTCTCAATTACCCATTCCACCTGAGGAAGTCTTTCCATGCAGCTTTAAATATTCTGGTAGCCTCTGTGACAAGTTTGAGGCCTACTGGTTACCCACAATGTGGTGTAGAGGGTGTTCCAGAACTAGTATGTATGGTGTAAGGGTTGCTTATCTACTTTTGATGACCACCTGTCACTCAACTATGATATCATTTGATTGTACCATATATTTTTACAAAATCCTGTATATTATTTCATTTATTTTAAAAAAAATTTTACTTTGTATAATTCTTCTTACACAACATTTCCATGTAACAAGTATTACAGGTATCATTCTCCTTGTAGAGATGAGGTAATAAAAATTCAGAGACAAAGTAACTTGCTTAAAGTCATAATCATAGAAAAATCTCTTCCAGGTTAATATGGCTGCAGAGTAGAAGAAGGGCGCTTAACTCTCCTAACCAACCAATATGTGATACCTCAAAAGGACACAAAAACCAAACCAAAATGAACAAAGGGACCCCACAATAGGGTGCAGCACTGAAGGTATATGGGCTTTGGGCATTTCCATGCTATGAGAGGATAAAATAGCTCTCACTAAAATGTGAGCTGATCAAGCCCCCCGTCACCCCACCTATAGTCCCAGAGACACTTCACAAGAGTTAGAGCAAGCGTATGGCATTCACTAAGTTTTTGGCAGCTAACTGGGATCACCAGGGGATGGCTTCTGAGAGCAGCAAGATTTAAGACCCCAAAAGGCTAAAGAATACGGACTTTGAACATAGACTTTGAGCTCAGACCATGGGCATGGAACTTGGGTGGGGACATAGTGTGGAGAGGTGCCTGACTGTGGAAGCATTACACTGAGACCCTTAAAGGAGCTTTGGGTAGAGGAGCAAGCAAGGAGACAACCAGGAGGCTTGACCCTGAGAACAACTAGACTCGAGACCCCAGGAGCCTAAAGAGAGCTGACCTTGGGCTCTGTGACTCAGGCAAAAACTGCTCCACAGCTCTATAAACAGAGAGCCTGCCCACCTCACCCAGACTTTGGACTGAGAAGGGAAAACAAATATAATACTGGCAAGTAATGCCCAAGAAATAAGCAAGAAAAAAAAACAAGAGGAAAACATTAACACTCTATAACTTTTACACAGAAAAAATCCAGACAACAGAGCAGAAAGCAGAGGAGGACAAACAAGTAAACACATTCAAATATTTCCACCAAAATGAAAATTGGTCACAAGCTCTTGAAGAGTTCAAATCTGAGATCATGAGAAAGGTGGAAGAGATTTGGCAAGAAAAGTGGGAAATAGCTCAAAAGGAAATAAACAGGTTAAAAGACAGAACTTCCAACAGGAGAAACTTCCAACAGGAGAAATATGTCCCAAAATCAAATGAAATGATAAGCAAATTGGAGACCCAAATTAAACAGTAGGAAACCAAGAGAGACCAAATTGAAAAGGAAAATAAAAAGCTTATAAGAGAAAATCGGGCTTTAAAGACCATAATTGGGCAAGTAGAAGCCAATGATCTTGCAAGACAGCAAAAACTAATAAAGCAAAATCAAAAGAATGAAAAAATTGAAGGAAACATGAAATATCTCACTGAGAAAATGACAGATCAAGAAAAAAGGTCTAGGAGAGACAATTTGAGAGTCATTGCTCTTCCTGAAAAATAAAAAATTAAATAAATTAGGAAACCATACTATAAGAAATTATCCAAGAAAATTGCCCTGATGTTCTTCAACAAGAGGGCAAAAAGGGAATCTACTGCCAAGACAAACTCAGGAATAATACAAACTCAACTATGAAACCCTTACCTCACAATTAAAAGTAAATCTAAACAATTGGGAAAACATTGATTGCTCATGAGGAGGATGAGCTAACATAATAAAAATGACCATTCTACCCAAATTAATTCACTTATTTAGTGCTATACCTATCAAACTACCAAAAAACTTCTTTACTGATTTTGAAAAGGTATAATTTTCCATTTGTCAGAACAAAAGACCAAGAATGTCAAGGGAAATAATGAAATAAAATATGAAGGAATATGGCCTAGCAGTACCAGATCTTAAACTCCACTATAAAGCAGTGGTCATCAAAACAATATGGTACTGATGAAGAGACAGAAGGGAGGATCAGTGGTATAGACTTGGGGTAAGTGACCTCAGCAAGACAGTCTATGATAAACCCAAAGAACCCAGATTTTGGGACAAAAACCCACTATTTGACAAAAACTACTGGGAAAATTGGAAAACAATGTGAGAGAGATTGGGTCTAGATCAACATCTCACATCCTACACCAAGATAAATTCAGAATGGGTGAATGACTTGAATATAAAGAAGGAAACTATAAGTTAATTAGGAGACCACAGAATAGTATACTTGTCAGATCTCTGGGAAAGGAATGATTTTAAAACCAAGCAAAAGTTAGAAAAAAATCACAAAATATAAAATAAATAATTTTGATTACATTAAACTAAAAAGTTTTTGTACAAACAAAACCAATGCTACCAAAATTAGAAAGGAAGCTACAAATTGGGAAAAAATATAACAAAAAAACTCAGACAAAGGTCTAATTATTCAAATATATAAGAAACTAAATCAATTGTACAAAAAAATCAAGCCATTCCCCAACTGATAAATGGTCAAGGGACATGAATAGGTAATTTTCAGATAAAAATAAAAACTATCAACAAACACATGAAAAAATGTACCAAATCTCTTATAATTAGAGAAATGCAATTCAAAACAACTCTGAGGTACCACCTCATACCTAGCAGATTAGTTAACATGACAGCAAAGGAAAGTTGTGAATGTTGGAGGGGATGTGGCAAAATTGGGAAATTAATGCATTGCTGGTGGAGTTGTGAATTGATTCAATCATTCTGGATGGCAATTTGGAACTATGCCCAAAGGGCTTTAAAAGACAATCTGCCTTTTGATGCAGCCATAACACTGCTTGGTTTATACCCCAAACCAATAATAAGGAAAAAGACATATACAATAATATTTATAACCACATTCTTTGTGGTGGCAAAAAATTGGAAAATGAGGGAATGTCCTTCAATTGGGGAATGGTTTAACAAATTGTGATATCTGTTGGTGATGGAATACTATTGTGCTCAAAAGAATAATGAACTGGAGGAATTCCATGTGGACTGAAATAACATCCAGGAATTGATGCAGAGTGAACAGAGTATATCCAGGAGAAAATTGTAAACAAAGACTGTGGTACAATTGAACATAGCAGACTTCTCTATTAGCAGCAATGCATGGATCCAGAACAAGGCTGAGGGACTTATGAGATAGAAAACTAGCCACATTCAGAGGAAGAACTGTGGGAGGAGAAACTCAGAAGAAAAATAACTGCTTGAACACATGGGTTGATGGGGATATTATTGGGGATGTAGACTCTCAATGATAACTCTAGTCCAACTATCAATAATATGGAATTAGGTCTTAATCATTGATGCATGTAAAACCCAGTGGAATTGTGCATCAGCTGTGAGGGTGTTGGGGGGTTTGAGGGAGAGAGAAAGAGCATTAAACATGTAACTATGGGAAAATATTCAAAAGAAAAAAGAAAAACATTGACTTTGGTGATAAAAGTAAAGAAAAAGAAAAACATCAAAGAAAATCCTACTTCTGTCACCAAATTCACAATCATAGGATTAATTATCCTTTGTCCACCTTTTGATTGAATCAACACAAGCTTGAACTAGGTGGAGGAACTGGCAAACCACTTAGTGAATTCATACCCTCAGAAACTCAATCAGCCAGAATGAGTATTCACTTTTTCAGAAATGAATTTTAGAAGGTTAACACCCTTAGATGAGAATTTAAACTTCAGATCCACAGACACTGCCCTCAAGACAATTTGGAAACCTTTTGAAGGTTAAGTTCCTTACTACTGGCCCTCCTGGCTGAAGAGCAGTGTAGGTATTTTCTCTAACCTCTTTCACATTTCTCTACTTTATTGTTTTCCCTCTATTTTGGTAAATAAACTTCTGGCTTGAGATATAATAATATCAGCAACCTTGTTATTTCATGTAATTTAAGTCCAACCATTAAATTTAACCTTTATAATAACATATAGGTATAACAAATATTTGATAATGCCTACCTTGTTCAAGTCCCTTTGGTTGCTCAAATTATGTTATATTATTAATCTTCTTTGAATTAATGGTTATCTGGTAAAGAAACCTCACTCAAGGACCACAAGCAATACATATATCCTGGAGCATATTTTAGCTGACAAGTCTGGAAGAACATTAGATACCAAGCATTTTACTGTATTTTAGGAAAAAATTGTTTGAAGCATTATGTAGGATGGAAAATCTGAACTCCAAGAATCCAGGTAAAATGAAGACTAGCTTTAGGATAAGAAAGAAAGAAAGAGAAAGATAGCAGAAATAGTACTAAAGAGGAAATGATAATGTCTAAGTAAATAATGTATATATAAACATTTTTTTATGTAAAGTCAATGTGGAAAGAAAGCAAATACGTGGGTCAGTGTTTGTGCTATATTGTCCAAGATAAAAGACAAATACTTTATTCTTTTAATAATCACTAAATTACTTTGTGAGGGGTATACTCATAATGTGGATTTATTTGAGTATTTTCTAAAAAAATTGTGTTAAAATGTATCAATACATTTATTGAATATAATTCATATTATATTTATTATATTATGATTAACATTAATTGAATGAACAAATGAATGGATTGCATTTGGGGACAGATTAGTTATACAGTTTGAAGGAAAAGAAAGAATCAAATATTATCCCAAGGTTTCAAACCTGGTAGCTAAGAAGAGAAACTGGCTTAGGTGAAAGGAACAAGAATTAATTTTGTTTAGGACATGTTAAGTTTAAGGTGATAGCAGGACATCCAAGTGGAAAATGCATTTTCCTTGCAGTTTTATAGTAATACTTTGGTTCAGTGTCAAGAAGGAAACTCAAAGAATTCAAAAGTCTTGATAGACAGTGAAGGTATTGAAGAGGGCAAGTAAGAGGAAAAAAAGTGATAAGAAAGTGAAATGGAGCTTCAAATGGATTCAAACAAAGAGAAACTAAGAAATATCTTGTTTATTATTCTTGTGGAATATACTTTATGGAAAAAAAATTAAACCCTTACCTTCTGCCTTAGAATTAATACTGTGTATTGGTTCCAAGACAGAAGAATTGTAAGGGATAGGCAATGGGGGTTAAGTGACTTGCCCAAGGTCATACAGCTAGGAAGTATCTGAGGTCAGATTTGAACCAAGGATCTCACATCTGTAGACCTGGCCCTCAATCCACTGAGCCACACAGCTGCCACCTGTAATATACTTTACAAAACTGTATTGTATAATATTAATGATTATATGTGATTAAATATATTATATTGTTGGTTTTTTATTTTGTATAACTATATTTTCTTCATTATAATGAAAACCATCCAGGAAATCTTCCTTTGTTAAAACAACAATACATTTAAACAAAGTTATCTGGGCCCATGACTATGTTTGACAGAATATGCTGCTTTCCACATCTGCGGTACTCAGACTTTTAAGCAGTTTTAGTTTCAGCCACTTTCATATGTTTCCCACAAAAGTATAATATTTATTTTTAAGTTTTTAAAGATTTATTCCATGTCTTGCTGTCAAATAGCAATGCAAGCATATTTTTGGTATTAAAAAGATGGACATTTATTTATATGGAAAGCTTGGCATCATTAAATGAGTACTGTGATTTTCTCAAGGCAATCTAGACCATTGCCTTCTTATTTAATTCAGATCATAACTTATCTATCTGTACTATCTATCACAGATTCACATTAAGAATAAACTTTATAGATTTTCCTCATAAATACATGTTTTTATGAGGAAAACTGTACAGTAGATATTGTTTTTCTAGTTGGTCTTTCTTGGACAAAAATAGTCAGGCTAAACTCTTTTGAGTTGGTATGTAACTCTTAGACTCTGAGGCTCGGCAATACTCCTAATAAGGGAAGAGGGAGAGAACAAGAATTTATTAAGTGCTATTTTCTGCCAGACACTATGATAAGATGCTTTACAGATATCATCTCACTTGAATTCATTTGATTGATAGGGCTAGATACAAACTGCAAAATGTCATCTACAAGGAAGACCACTCTCTACTAGGAATCTTTTTCTTCCATCAGAGTAGTGAATAGTGTTAGTGAACATCCATCTCTCTCTTTGATTGCTTGTTTTTATCTTATCTTATAATCAAAAAGTTAATGAAGAGGATTTTTTTCCTTTTTGAAGGATTTTTGATATAATGTAATAAAGTAGGAGAAGGCACTAACAACTCGTTTTTTAGAAAAGACTTCATGTAGAAGATGAGCATTGAGCTGAATCTTGAGTGCAAAGTTAAATAGAAAAGAAATGGACTGTCAAGTATGAAGAAAAGTACAAAGGAAAGATTGAATGATTTATAGAGAGTGTATGTATATGTATATGAGTTTATATAAAATAAGCTAAGGTTAGGAAGATAAGTTGGAGGCAGAAAATAAAAGCTAGAAGTGTTCATTTATATTTGATCTTTTTAATACACACATAAGTGTATTATGTATACATATAAAAATATATGCACACATACACATATTGTACGTTTTGAAATTATGTGTAAAAATTAACAATAGTTAATTTTTTAAATTCCAAATACTTTCTCTTCTTCATACTCATCTCCTTTCCTTCGAAAAGATTATACATATGAGGTCATTACAAACATTTTTTCCATATTGGCCACTTTGCAAAGGAAAACACAAACAAAGGAATACCATAAAAATTAAAATTAATAAAATTAAAAAAGTGCATTTCAGAGTACATTCATAATTCATCAATTCTCTCTCTTTGGAGTTGGAAAACATTTTTCATCATGTTTCCTTTGGAATTTCCCTGGATTATTGTCTTGATCAGAGTAGCTAAGTCTTTCATAGTTTTGCTGTTTTTACTATGCAAAGTTTTCTTGTTCTACTCATTTCATCAGTTTCATATAAGTTCACATAAGTTTTCTCATGTTTTTCTAAAAGCTATCCATCTAATTATTTCTTATAGCACAATAATATTCCATCATAATCACATGCAAAAATGTGTTTATTCATTCTTCAGTTGATGAGCATCCTCTCAATTTCCAATTCTTTGCCACAACAAAAAGAGTTGCTATAAATATTTTTGTACAAAAAGTTTCTTTCCCCTTTCTTTTGATCTTTGGGATATAGACATAATAGCAATATTGCTAGTTCAAAGGGTATTTATAGTTTTTTAGTCCTTTGGACATAATTGTGTTCTCCAGAATGAATGGACTAGTTCACAACTCCACCAGCTGTGAATGTATCCCAGTTTTTCCACATTCTTGTATTTGTCATTTTTCTTTTGAATCATATTTTCCAATCAGATAAATCTGAGGTAGTTGTCTCAGAGTTGTTTAAATTTGAATTCCTCTAATTAATTATTAGTGATTAGAGCATTATTTATATACTTTGGCCATTTGTCAACTGAGGAATGGTCCTTATTTTTATAAATTTGACTTAGTTCACTATATATTTGAGAAATGAAGTCTTTATCAGAGAAATTTGCTACAAAATTTTGTTTCCAGTTTCCTATTTCCCTTCTAATTTTGGCTGCCTTAGTTTTCTTTGTGTAAAAGCATTTTAATTTCAAGAATACAAAATCTATTTTTCTTACTATGAGTCCTTTAACTCTTGTTTAGTCAAAAACTCTTCCCTTATTAACATATCTAACAGGTACATTTTTTCATGTTTTCCTAATTTACCTGTGTTATTATTCTTTATGTCTAAATCATTTTTACCATATCTTGCTTTATAGAGTGAGCTGTTAGTCTCCAAAATGTTTTCCATTTTTTTTCCAGCAATTTTTGTCAAACAGTTCAGGAGCCATTTGAATTAAAGTTAAGGAGTGATATGGTCAGATCAATCCCTTGTCATAAAGTTATAAAGTTAATTTTGTGCCAGATTGGCAGGAGTTGGGGAGGTTTGTGATAGAGAAATCATTTAGTAAATTATTATAATAGTTCAAGTAAGAGGTGATGACAAACTGTTTTAGAGTACTAGGGTTGTAGCTATCTAAAAAGAGAGGATAGGATGGATGGAAAAGGCATTTTGGCAATAGAAATAAGACCCAATCACTTTGAAGGAAGGAACTGAGGTTGACACAAATGTTTCAAATCTTGGAAATGGGATAGACAGTGGTGCCCTTGACAAAAATAGACATATTGAGAAGAAAAATGGATTTTGGAGAAAAAGAAAAATCTTTTTGAAACACGTTGACTTTGAAATATTTATGGGAAATCCAATTCAAAATATTCAATAAATTGTTGGCAAAAGATGATTGGTATTCAGGAGAAAGATTGTAACTTGATATATAGATATGGAAGTTAAGTATAAGAAACATGAAACCATAGAAGGTGATGATATTACTAAATGAGAAAGTGTAGAAAGAAAAGAAAGAAATCCCACACCAGTATGAGAATATAGTCACAGTTAATGGTCAATAATGTCTCATGCAGCAAAGAGGGAAAGAAGAATAATGGATGAGAAAATATTTCTATTAAGAGATTTTCAGTCACATTGAAGAAAACAATGTCAATGTCAATTGAGTGATGATTTTAGAGGACATATTGCAAATGGTTTAGAAATGAGTGAAGGGAGAGGAAGTAGAGGCAAAGAACATAGACTGACTATGAAAGAAAGAAAAGATAAAAAATGATAATACTTGAGAGGATAGTAGGATCTACTGAGTGTTTCTTTTAAAGATTGAAGAGACACATGTTTTTAGGTAGTAGAAAAAGATCATTATTTCCATTGTATCACCTTTTCCCATTTTATGAAGGTTGAGACTTATTTTGGTTTTCATTTTTTTATATGTGGGATTTGGAGCATTTTCCCATATCAATATTAATCATTTATGTTTCTTTTCCTGAAAACTATTTATTCATAGTCTTTGACCTTTTATCTAGTGTGGAATGACTCTTATTCTTATATTCTGGTACTATTTCTCTATGCATTAGGGATAGCAGATTTTTTATCTCAGATATTTGATGCAAAAACTTACAGTGGTTATTGGCATATTTCAGACTTTAAACAAAAGAAAAATATTCTTGAAATTTCTTTTTTTAGAATTAGTATAATACCTACCACTGGATTAATTAAACTCTGGAAAATGTCATACTTCAGCAGAAAACAACACAGTGAAGGGGAAAAAATGTCCATTAATGACATGAACTTCCTGAATGGTTCTAGAATTGACAAATTCAGATTCAAATTTCATTGGGGGGGGATGGGTTCTACTTAAATAATTGAGTATTCAAGTGTCAATAGCTTTCTTCAAGCCATCAGTAATGCATTTGCTTATTTTCCAAATAAAAGAAGCAAATTTTCATGTCTGGGGAAAGGAAACAGTAGATTAGGGAAATTTTGGCACTTTGTGAAAAGTTTTAAGAGCTATATAAACTTAGTTAGCTCTGATGCAAAGCATCAACCATACTTTAGCAGAACACCCGAAGATTTCACAGCCCACTCCAAAAGCAATATTTGGGCTGTCATGTTTATTGAAGAATGGCATTATAGGCTGTCAGACTATAAGGATGTTTGATAGGAAGTTGAATCAGATGCTCAGAGAGTGGAAGATTGAAGTGACAGCTGTACTATCTCCAAAGAGTTAGCCATAGAGACTTTCTTTGTCCTGTATTTTATTTTATTCTAGTTTATTTTTCTTGGTACTGAGAGCTTGAAGAAAGGACATTGTTAGAGAAATAACGTTAACAAGGAGAGAAATTGTATTCTATTCTTTCTGTTCAGCAGAGTTGATATTCATTATTGCAGAACTGAATGAGTTTGAAAGATGCTATGATCCAAAAATAGCCAAAATACTCCAGCCTCTCCTAAGACTAGTATACTGCTTGTAAAGAGCCTTAAGTTCCTGCCATCCCTTATGGAAAATTAAGGCTAAACAAGGATTTTCTGTGGAACAGTTTTGCATAAAGTAACTCAATATCTAATAGGACTGGAGTTTGGGCAGATTCTAACCACTTTGATGTACTCTCGTGGAATTAGTTATCTGAAAAATAATTGAGAGAGATACCTCTCATGCTGAACTGCAGTGATAGTACCTTTTCCTAAAGGATATGTGTGACTTGAAGCTAATGATTGGTTCCTTTGAGGGCTATCAAGGAAGACTGGCCATTGAGCAAGGAAATACTTTTAAAAAGAGTAATTCTGCTCTCCTTAGTTATTTCCCAAAGAGACAGGAAACTCTTTTAAGCATAGAATTTTTGACTCAGATAGCCTCTCTTTTGGACTTCCATATCAAGGTGTGAGTGAATCTCTCTTTCTCTGACTGTCTCTCTCTCCTCTGCCATTAGAAATGTTGTACAATAAATGTATACACAGTGACAAGATATGTCAATTTAGGAAAGACAGAGATTGGACCTCAACTTATTGAATACATCATCTGCTTTGTTCTTCTTTCTCTATGTGCAGGTTATCAAGCAATGATACTAATTGTGGATGTTTATGATCATGGGATTGCCTGATAAACTCGAAAAATCAATTTGGAGCTCCTAGGTCCAAATGTAGATTGCCAAACAGGAGATGATCTTCATAAAAATAACAATAAATAAATAATGATGATGATGATGATGATGAAGATGAGAACTGGTGTTTATATGATTTGCTAATATTTGGAAATGTTTTCAAATATTATTTCATTAAAATAAATGTAGCATTGTGTATATTTGTTTGCTTTCTTTGTTTATTTTAAGATGATGTCAAATAAGATAATATATACTACAAAGGACAGGACAAAGAAAGCCCAAGAAAAACCCTGCTCTTGTAACTTGCAGGCAGGAGAAGTCCAAAGGCGAAAGTTAAATCTATTTAACATTCCATTAAGTTTCCAGAGTGTGATGGGTTATTGTATCATGTTGTATTTGTCAATATTCAAGTTAGAGTCTTTTGTCTTTAATTATTTTTTGTTGAAGAAATAAGTAATTGTATTATGCATAATCTACTTTGTATATTGAACATCTTTCCAGAAGAGATATCTTTTTTTGTATATACTTCAAATATAGGTTTTGTTTAAAATTTTTTCTAAGGATATGGATTTGGGGCTGGAGGGGTAAAATGGACTAAAGTTTTGGAAAATTTTTATCCTCTCTTTAAAATATCAGGAACATCTAGGACATAGATCTGATCTATATGAACCCAGAATCAGAGTACATTGTTAGGAACAGAGGTACTCCTGGGCAATGGACTCACTCCCATTTCCCCATTATATCAATAGCTTAGAATTTTGCCAGAACATTGATAATCTGGTAAAAATAAATTGATTAGATTCACTCTGAATATATTCTGACAAGTTTGCAGGGATAGGGAGAATAGTAATTAAAAGATATTCTATTTGAAATTTTGCTTACAATCCAAAACTGCTTTTGGAATCTAATTTTCATTACATTTAAGGAACACATTGAAAAGTTGGCTAGAGAAATAACATTGTAATACATAGCTTCCTTCCTCTTGGGAATGGAGATCTTATCCTCATCTTAGAATAAGAGCTCCTTAGGGAAAGGAAAGGTAATGTGAAAAGTTCCTAAGAAGTTCTCATCCCAAGCATATACACTTTTTATTCCATCTGTTTGTGGTTTACATATTTTTGTAACAATTTTTGAGTTTGCTACCTTTTTTTCTCATTCTTAAGGATCTGATCTCAATTTTCCATTGTCTATATAGAGAAAATGTCATAGTCAATAGTAGAGTCCAGCAGTGTACACTTGGTCAAGCTTAAATTTTTAATTTCTTTTCCTATCCTCCCCTTTACTTATCAGTTACAGAATTACAGTGATTTTATAGAATAGCAGCATATTCCTTACTTGAATTCAAGTTTAGGAAGCAAAGAAATGCAGGATAGAAGGCAGAAAGAGTCCTCCATTGGGAGTTAGAAGATGTGTTCAAATCTTACCTGTGTGACTTTAGCCAAGTCATTTCCCCTTTTGGCACCCTCATTGTTATTTCCTCAAGCTCCTACCAATTCAAGATATCTAACAGCCTCAGCCTCTACAGTAGCTGGGATTAGAGATAAAGCCCATTACACCTTGCTGTCAAGCTGATTTTTTATAAGTAGTTAAATGTCTCTCAAGTTGTTTTATTTTACATTTGTCTTCATTAATTTTTTTTTCATTGTATTTAGTCACTCTATAAGGATTGTTGTGCCTCCTAACTCATCATCCAACTTATCACCCCTCTTCCAGCTCCCTATCTGCACATTTGACAAACATATCCTCAATAAACTTTAACCAAGTTATTGATAAGAATGTTGTACAATGCAGGGTAAGAAAAAATCCATGGGAATTTCAATTTGTTCAAAATTGATGTGCACTATTAATACTTTTTGTATGTGGATATTAAATCAATACTGAATCAAATTAACTATACTATCATCTAGCCTAGTGATGGGCAAACTGTGGCCCCCTGAAATGTTCTATCCAGCCCACAACATTATTCTTAATCTGATGAATAAAATGAGTAGGATACAATACAATTAAACTTTGAAAGAGTTGCCTTAGAAACAGACTGACAGATGAGCATTTCCTTTCCTTAAGCCCCATCTTTAAAAAGTTTACCCATCACTAATCTAGCCCACATCCCTCCATGAAGATAATACTTTAATGAAATCTTGTTACTGCAAATGTATTCTTCCTTGTTCAAATTATGATTTCAAAGTCTTAATGAAAATTTCTTTTCTCTTTTATTAGGGTTCACAATTTAAGTTAAGAGTGTCATTTTCATTTTGTTCCAATTTTTCTTCTTAGTAGTCTAAGTTTCAGGCACCATATTAAGTTTGGTGTTTAATACAGGGAAGTATTTGTTTCAGCATTCAAAATAATTTGAGACTATTTGAAAGGACAGTTAACCTTTCCATGGTGTAGAAAGTAAATTTATGGTTGTACTAAATATAAGAGATTGTCGTTGTTGATTTAAAAATTTATACAGCTCAAGTCAAAATGACATTTTTAACAGCTTTATTTACAAAAAGAAGCAGAGAAATATAAAAAGAGGGTAAAGAAGATATCTAACTTACACACTAAATATTTGCTCCAGTACCTGGCTCCATTCTGGCAGGACTAGTTAAACCCTCAGCTGGAGGACTTGGTGGTCAATTAAGCAAGGTTTCACCCACACCTCTGAGAGGGAGGCCTCTCAGGTACTAATCTCTCCAGAAGACAGGAAAGGAGGGTAGGCTTTTTTCACTCACCCATTCCAAAGCCCAAAGGGAGAAGATCTTACCAGAAGCAGTTCAAGTTGCCAGCCTCAGGTCCTTCACGCTGAAGATGCAGGCCAGACTGATGACCCCTTTGGACAGGAATTTCATCATCTTTTATAATCCCTTTTTTATGTCCCTTCCTGTCCCTTTTTCCACTTTACAGGGACCAATTGTAGTCTTTAAATTTGCTTGACACTGCTCAAGGGACAGTCAGTTGCTTCTGGAAGTGTTACTCAATTTAGTAAGTGGTTTTTGAACCTTTCCTAATTAAGGTTAAGTAGGGGTATCTTTGCTTATGGTTGATTAAATTTAAAATTAGGCAAGGGGAGCGTCAATCCCATCTTCACAAAGGTTAGTTTACAACTAATTTGAAGTGTGAAAAGTACATTTGGAAAATACAGTTTAGCTAGAATTCTTGTCAGTGGAAATAAATATGAATAGTACATATACATATATACAAATATGTGTGTATACACTCACACACCTATATTTTTCTTTTCAAAATAAAATTTTCGAGTCATATGAAATTGTATCTAGTTGTAAGCTAGTAATCCAACCTGCTTTGGATCCTTATGAATCAGTGTTCAATTCATATTTTTAATTTGCTTGTTTATTTGTTTGTTTGTTTTTACCCATGTAGCTTGCTCAAACTTTAAAAAAAAATCTTTGCCAAGTCAGTAAACAGGAACTTTTGTACTTAACTCATCTATCTGTTTAGTTTTTCATCATGAATTAATGAATGAATACTTGCTATGTGCCAAGTGCACTGCTAAATTCTGGGGATAGAAACACAAAAGAGAAACTGTTCTTACAATCAAAGTGCTTACATTAAAACAGAAACAGACACTATAAATCAGTGATGGTGAACCTATGGCATGGATGTCAATGATGACACACAGGACCCTCTCTATTTGACATTCACTAATACAAATTCAGGTAACTGTATATATTTATTTTCATTCTGTTTGTTCATTGTTTCGAGGTGAAATTCCTATTCAAAACCTCTTGAGACTATGTTCTTCTTTACTTTTACTATATAGTCTTCCTACCCTCCAAGGTAAATGGGGCTTGGTTATTCTTGCGTCTCTTTATCTTTTTTACTCTCATCTTTCCTTTTTAGTTATTACAAAAAGTAAACAATGATCTTATACTATCAGCAAGTCAGTCAATATACATTAATTAAGCCCTTACTATGTGCTAGGTAGTTTGCTAAGTACAGAAAATTAAAATAATAGTAATAAAGATGGTGCCTACCCTCAAGAAACAAATGGGAGAAGATACATAAATGGAAATGAAAGGGGTGTGTGTGTGTGTGTGTGTGTGTGTGTGTGTGTATGAAGCAGAAATCGACATAAAGGACAAAGTCCAGAGGTGGTGGGGATGGCTGGGAAATGAAGAGATGACTGGCTGGACTTAAATGGAGGTTTTAGGAAGAGACATGTCTCTTTCAGGATGCCCATTTTGTCAGCCCACTCAGACTTCCCTATCTTCTCTAAGCAGTAATCTTTACTATTGATATTTATCCCTCACTCAACTCTTTTTTTTCATTCAATATTTGCTATTGATTTATTGATAAACCAACAAAGTTGTTATACTAACTACTGTTATTTCTGGGTATAGGCATAGTACCCTGAAACATAAGACAATTACTGAATGCAATTAATTGAATTTAAATTTATGTTACCTAGCTATTATTAGTGCTTGTATTTTAAAAGAAGCAATGAAAGAAATGAAGTACTGATGGAACAATTTCAAGGACTAAGGAAAGACTTGACTGCAAGTACAAAGAGGAAAGAACACTGGACTTGCATTTTGAGGAATAAGGGTTCAATTATGGCCTCTCTCTATCTTTCTTTTTTTTTTTTAGGAAAATCACTTTATTTTTTTAACATTTAATAATATTTATTTTTTAGAAAAGTTAACATGGTTACATGGTTGATGCTCTTACTTTCCCCTTCACCCACCAAACCCCCCCATGGCCGCTGCACATTTCCACTGGTTTTAACATGTGTCATCGATCAAGACTTATTTCCAAATTGTTGATAGTTGCATTGTTGTGGCAGTTTCAAGTCTACATCCCCAATCATGTCTGCCTCAACCCATGTGTTCAAGCAGTTGTTTTTCTTCTGTGTTTCTACTCCTGCAGTTCTTCCTCTGAGTGTGGGTAGCATTCTTTTCCATAAGTCCCTCAGAATTGTCCTGGATCATTGCATTGCTGCCAGTATTGAAGTCCATTACATTCTATTTTACCACAGTGTATTGGTCTCTGTGTACAATTTTCTTCTGGCTCTGCACCTTTCTCTCTGCGTCAATTCCTGGAGGTCTTTCCAGTTCACATGGAATTCCTCCAGTTTATTATTCCTTTGAGCACAATAGTATTCCATCACCAGCATATACCACAATTTGTTCAGCCATTCCCCAATTGAAGGGCATACCCTCATTTTCCAGTTTTTTTGCCACCACAAAAAGCATGGCTATAAATATTTTCATACAAGTTTGTTTATCTATGATCTCTTTGGGGTATAAAAGCAATAATGGTATGGCTGGATCAAAGGGCAGGCATTCTTTTATAGCCCTTTCAGCATAGTTCCAAATTGTTACCCAGAATGGTTGGATCAGTTCACAACTCCACCAGCAATGCATTAATGTCCCAATTTTGCCACATCCCCTCCAACATTCATTACTCTCAGCTTCTATCATTTTAGCCAATCTGCTATGTGTGAGGTGATATCTCAGAGTTTTTTTGATTTGCATTTCTCTAATTATTAGAGATTTAGAACACTTTCTCATGTGCTTATTGATACTTTTGATTTCTTTATCTGAAAATTGCCTATTCATGTTCCTTGCCCATTTATCAATTGGGGAATGGCTTGATTTTTTATACAATTGATTTAACTCCTTGTATATTTGAGTAATTAGTCCCCTGTCAGAGTTTTTTGTTATAAAAATATTTTCCCAGTTTGTTGCTTCCCTTCTGATTTTGGCTGCATTGTTTTTGTTTGTACAAAAGCTTTTTAGTTTGATATAATCAAAATCATTTATTTTACATTTTGTGATTTTCTCTAACTCTTGCTTGGTTTTAAAATCTTTCCTTTCCCAGAGATCTGACAAGTATACTCTTCTGCGTTCGCTTAACTTATTTATAGTTTCCCTCTTTTATTGTCTCTCTTACTAATGATCTATGTGACCTAGGAGTAAATCACCTCATCAATGCATCCCTGAGTTCCCTCATCTATAAAATGAAGGAGTTGGTAATTGTACTCTTATTCAGTGTGGTTCCAAGAAAGTAAGACTTGGAATCTTTATACCTGGATTATACTTCTGATTCTTCCATCAACTAGGTATGTGAATTACATCCCAGGGCCTCCTTTTCTTCATGTGCAAGATAAGGAAGTTGTAGTAAAATATCTTTAAGCATTTTTTAATTCTAGTAAAACTGATTCATGTCTCTCCATAAAATGGAAACAAAAGCTACAATGAAATAAAAGAAGAAAAAAGGAAGAGTTATGGTAGCTAGGGGAAATGCGTGCATCTAGCCCTAAATAAAAAGAGGTGCTTAATGTCAGAGTTCACAGCATCAGAGTATGATCTTCATTCTATTATTTAATTTCTTACTTCAGTAAATATATGCATTTTGAAAGTGATTTCACTGATGTATTTTTTCTGTTACAACATTCATGCAACTCCAAATATGGATAGTTTCTTGGTTACAAAAATTAATTTTAGGAGATAAGGAAACATGCTGTTGTTTGAAGACAAAGACGGCAGGATTCATTAGCCATTCATTCTTCTATCATGTAGCAAGCACTCCCATTACAAATGAGCAGAGGCTGCCCTATCATTGAACCATTCAACCCTATACCTCCCTATGATCATTTCCTCCCCATGTATTTTTCTAAGAATAATACTTTGTATTCACATAGCATTTGTCTCAGTGAAGCCTTGCAGATGTTACTTAATTAATCCTCAAAATATCCCAGTGAGTTTGGCAGAAGGTATCATTATTCTCATTTTACAGACAGTGAAGCTGCAAAGCAGAGTGACTTCCTCACAGTCATAAAATGAGTCAAGGGTGGTACTAGAAATAGGTCTCACCTCCAGTGCAGGGCTATGTCTACTAGACTTGAAGCAGTTGTAATGTAGCACTTGCATGCTCAGGGATTACTTAGGGGTCTGGTATAATTTAAATAACCCTGCCTTCTCCCTATCCACCTTCACAATAAAACTGAACCTAAAGAAAGGGTACCAGAGCAGAGTGAGAGACTGAGCATAAGAAAGTAGAAGGTATATACCCACTTTCAATTTCAGAGGATCAATTTACACCTTTAGATAATGCAAAACTTTAAATAGGCTAATTTGTATCTACTAAGGGCTGTGAGGCATTAGTAATTAATTTACATAGACCAAGGCTGGAAAGTCTAAGGACTAGTTCATTGTCTTGGTTGGCTACTCAGCTGCTTCCCTAGTCTTTTTATATGAAAAATACAAAACCTTAAATCCATTGTGACAAGATGCAAATAAGCCCACCCAAAGTTTTATGTCTATTATAAGGTACAAATTGATCTACTCAAATCTGAAATTTTTTTTAAATTTAAATTTTAGACATCCAGGTTAAGATGGCAGCAGAGTAAAAAGCAGCTGCTTGACTTCTCCTAACCACGCATACAGGACTCCTCAAGAAGACATAAAAACAAATCCAGAGGAAAGAAGGGACCCCACAACAGGGAGCAGCATCGGAGGTACGTGGAATCGGGGCATTTCCATGCTATAAAGGGGCGAAATAGCTCTCACGAAAACAGGAGTGGAGCAACCCCCTCCCCCACACCACACCACCACCAACGCCAAATCCAGCGCAGGGGAGTTGGAGCAGGTTTAGGGCACCCATTGGGTCACTGGCAGCTCACCAGGGCTTGTTCCTGGGAGCAGCAAGACTTGGGACCCCCGGGAGGCTGAGGAACTCGCGGACTCTGAGCGCAGACCCTGAGTGCAGACCCTGAGCCCAGACCCTGAGCCCAGGCACAGGCGAAGGGGCTGACAAAGGTGCAGGCTGAGACACTGGTTTAAAAAGGAAATAGTGAAAGAAGAAGGGATAGAATTAGGGGAGGATACCAAAATGGCGGTGAATACACAACTGATAATTATAACTCTGAATGTGAATGGAATGAACTCACCCATTAAACAGAAGCAAATAGCAGAGTGGATTAGAAACCAAAATCTTAACATATGTTATCTACAAGAAACACATATGAGGTGGGTAGACATACACAAGTTTAAAATAAAGGGCTTCAGCAAAATCTTTTGGGCTTCAAATGAGAAAAAAAAGGCAGGAGTGGCTATCATGATTTCTGATAAAGCCAAAGTAAAAATAGATGTGATTAAAAAAGACAGGGAAGGTAATTACATCCTGATAAAAGGCAGTATAGACAATGAGGAAATAACATTGCTCAATATGTATGCACCAAATGGCATAGCACCCAAATTCATAAAGGAGAAACTGGCAGAGCTCAAGAAGGAAATAGATAGTAAAACCATACTAGTGGTAGATCTAAATATTCCTCTTTCACATCTAGATGAATCAAACCAAAAAATAAATAAAAAAGAGGTAAGAGAAGTGAATGAAATCCTAGAAAAATTAGATTCAATAGATATGTGGAGAAAAATAAATAGGGACAAAAAGGAATACACCTTCTGTTCAGCTGCACATGGTACATTCACAAAGATTGACCATGTAATAGGGCATAAAACATTGCAAACAAATGCAAAAGAGCAGAAATAATAAATGTAACCTTCTCAGATCATAATGCAATAAAAATAATAATTAGTGAGGGCACCTGGACAGGCAAATCAAAAACTAATTGGAAATTAAATAATATGATTCTCCAAAACCAGTTAGTCAAAGAAGAAATCATAGAAGCAATCAACAATTTCATTGAAGAAAATGACAATGATGAGACATCCTACCAAACTCTGTTGGATGCAGCTAAGGCAGTACTCAGGGTGAAATTTATATCCTTGAGTGCATATATTAACAAAATAGGGAGGGCAGAGATTAATGAATTGGGTATGCAACATAAAAAATTAGAAAGTAAGCAAATTAAAAATCCCCAGATGAAAACTAAATTAGAAATACAAAAAATCAAGGGAGAAATCAATAAAATTGAAAGTAAAAGAACTATTGAATTAATAAATAAGACTAGAAGCTGGTATTTTGAAAAAACAGACAAAGTACTGGTCAATCTAATATAAAAAAAGGAAAGAAGAAAATCAAATTGACAGTATCAAAGATGAAAAGGGAGACCTCACCTCTATTGAAGAGGAAATTAAGGCAATCATTAAAAATTGTTTTGCCCAATTATATGGCAATAAATATGGCAATATAAGAGATATGGATGAATATTTACAAAAATATAAATTGCCTAGATTAACAGCAGAAGAAATAGAATACCTAAATAATCCCATATCAGAAAAAGAAATTGAACAAGCCATCAAAGAACTCCCTAAGAAAAAATCTCCAGGGCCTGATGGATTCACAAGTGAATTCTATCAGACATTCAAAGAGCAACTAATCCCAATACTATACAAGTTATTTGATATGATAAGCAAAGAAGGAGTCCTACCAAATTCCTTTTATGACACAAATATGGTAGTGATCCCAAAGCCAGGTAGACCAAAAACAGAGAAAGAAAAACCAATCCCCCTAATGAACATAGATGCAAAAATCTTAAATAGAATATTAGCAAAGAGATTCCAGCAAGTAATTAAGAAGATCATCCACCATGATCAGGTGGGATTTATACCAGGAATGCAAGGATGGTTCAACATTAGGAAAACCATCCACATAATTGACCATATCAACAGCCCAACAAACAAAAATCACATGATTATCTCAATAAATGCTGAAAAAGCCTTTGACAAAATACAGCACACATTCCTATTTAAAATACTGGAAAGTATAGGAATAGAAGGTCCTTTCCTAAAAACAATAAACAGTATATACCTAAAACCATCAACAAGCATCATATGCAATGGGGATAAATTAGAAGCCTTTCCAATAAGATCAGGAGTGAAACAAGGATGCCCATTATCTCCTCTATTATTTAACATTGTACTACAAACACTAGCTGTAGTAATTAGAGAAGAAAAAGAAATTGAGGGTATTAAAATAGGCATTGAGGAGACTAAGCTATCACTCTTTGCAAATGATATGATGGTCTACTTTAAAAATCCTAGAGAATCAACTAAGAAGCTGGTAGAAATAATCAACAACTTTAGCACAGTTGCAGGATACAAAATAAATGCACATAAATCATCAGCATTTCTATATATTTCCAACACATCACAGCAGCAAGAGGTGGAGAAACACCATTTAAAATCACCGTAGACAACATAAAATACTTAGGAATCTATCTACCAAAGCAAACATTGCAATTATATTAAAACAACTACAAAACACTTTCCAAAAAAATAAAACTAGATCTAAACAATTGGAAAAACATTGATTGCGCATGGGTAGTATGATCTAACATAATAAAAATGACCATTCTACCCAAATTAATTTAGTTATTTAGCACCATACCTATCAATCTACCAAAAAACTTTTTCACTGAATTATGAAAAACTATAAGAAAGTTCATTTGGAATAACAAAAGATCAAAAATATCAAGGGAAATAATGAACCAAATGTGAAGGAAGGGGGCCTAGCATTACCATATATTAAACTATACTATAAAGCAGCAGTCATCAAAACAATATGGTACTGACTAAGAGACAGAGGGGAGGATCAGTGGAATAGACTTGGGGTAAGTGATATAAATATAAAAAAATGATAAAGGCTGGTATAAATATATATTTTAGTATTTTAATTAAAGCCATTTTGATAGATAAAGTCATTTGACCACGTGCTTGTAAGCATTCAAAATTGCCGCCCCAGTCATGTGATTTATCATTTGTTTATATGGATATATTATTTGTGGTATTGGTTTTAAAAGATTACTACAAAAAATGAATAATATGAAAATAGGTATCTAGTGATAACACTTTATAACGCAGTGAAATTGCTTGTCAACTCTGGGAGAGGGAAGGGAAAAGAAGAGGGAAAATGAATTATGGAAACATGGAAAAATATTTAAAAAATTTAAAAATAGAGCTAAAAAAACCCCAATACATGGCTTGAGTCCTTTATAATTAACAAGATGACTTTCATGGAGTATCAAGGACTAGTTTTCAGATAAAAATAGACTGGGAGAACTCAGGACTGGTACTCATGAAATAGGTGGTTGATTTAGGACATGAGTTAACTTGGGATGAGACAAGAAGACTCCCATGGGCAATCTTGTTCTTGGTCTCATTTTTTCAGTCTCCTGCAGGAACATTTGACTACTCCTCTCATTACCAGATCCCTCAAGTAGCAGTACTGCTATCACTATCTAGCATTCTTGTTGCTTTGAACACAGTACTCATTTCCTCCAAGCATGTCAAGAATATCACATCACTTCCTTTAGAAATTCCTCTCTTCTTTTGGTCCTTTTGGGCAAAAGAAACCTCAACCAATCTGTCCCAAGAGGTGAGGGCCAGGCAAAGTGAGAGGAAAGATATGCAAGGAACCCTTCACAGCATACCCAACACATGCTTTGCTTGAGGAAATGTAGTTAGGATGAACCCCTCTTTCATAAAGCAGCATATTTCACCATGTAAACACCCCTTCCCTTTTCTGATACTCCCACCATTTTGGTTTAGTCTCCCATTACTTCATTACTGACTTCAAAAGCTCTCCCTGCATCAGATCATTCCCCACTTCAATCCATTTTTAAGCTCCTCAGATAATTTTCCTGAAGGGTAACTCTAACAATTTCACATAACCCCACTAAACAAATTATACTGGCTTCCTATCATCTCTAAAAAAATATATATATCTTCTGATTGTTGTTTAAAGCCTTTCATAAACTAACCCCGCCTTTTACTTTACCAGTCTTCCTAAATGTACTCTCCTTCATATACTCTTCAGTCTAGTAACACTGGACTCTTTGCTATTCCATGAACAAGACACCCTATGTCTCAGTTCTGGGCATTTTCCATGGCTATCTCCATGACTGAAATGCTTTCCTTACTGGGTTTCCTGGTTTCCTTTAAGCATGAACCAAAATATCTTTCTCTATAAGAAGTCTTTCCCAACTCTTAATTCCAAGGCCTTCCCTTTGTTAATTATTTTCTACTTAACTTGAATATAGTTTGTACATATTTGTTTGTTTGTCATCTCTCCCAATTAGATTGTGAGTTCTCTGAGTACAGGGACCGTCTTTGGTCTCCTTTTGTATTCTCAGAATATAGGACAATGTCTAATACACACTAGATATTACAGTGCTCATTGACTGACTGACTAGACCAACTTCTTAATTTGACAGATGCTTAAGATTGGGTCTAAATCAGTTTATGATATGTGGACTTTGTGATATTGGTAAAAAGAAAAAAAAGAGTCCTAAATAGGTCATAGAAAATTGGAAGTTCAAATTGTTCAGTTTTTGGTAAAATTGACCTTTGGTTCACTGACCTTTCCATTAGAAGGATTACTTTCTTGATCACCATTCTGACCTTTGACCTGGATATAAGAAAGCCTAACCACAATCACATAGCATGGAAACTGGAGAACATTTCTCCACAGGAAGCTGACAGGAATTCAGTGTTTTCTCTTTGAGTTTTCAGAAACTTGTGATACTAGAACACGGTATACATCCCACCTATGTAGATTAATGCCTTCATTTCAAGAAAATATATAAAGAGAAACAAAGCAATAGGGGAAGAATTCCCTAGAAAAAGATTTGTGATGTTACTGTATGTGCTACTTATACAGGTTAATAAATTTCCTAGTGGACATAGGTTTCTGCTGCTCTTGATTTTCTAACTCAAAGTTGAAATGACAATAATTTGTGATTCTGTTCTAATGATTACAATAGAATGGAAAGACCAGAAGATGTCTGAAATAAAAGTTCAACTACTTAAGAGGTCCTAACCCACATCTTCATTTCAGACAGTACACTCTACCACATAACTCTTTTGAGGTATTTCAAAGTCAGGAACACTCTGTGTCAGATAAGATATTAAATGTTTTATGACACTTGAAAATATGCTGAAAAACATTAGAATGTCTATTTTCTCTTCTTTTTTTTTTAAACCCTTACCTTCTATCTTGGAGTCAATACTCCAATGGCTCCAAGGCAGAAGAGTGGTAAAGGTAGGTAATGGAGGTCAAGTGACTTGCCCAAGGTCACACAGCTGGGAAGTGTCTGAGGCCAGATTTGAACCTAGGACCTACTATCTCTGAGCTGGCTCTCAATCCACTGAGCTACCCAGCTGCCCCCTTTATTTTCTTTTCTTGACAGTCCTATCTATGTTTTTTCCTCCCTTGCTTTATAGCAAGTTTGACATAATAAAATCAGAAGTATATATGGAAAACATATTGTGGGGAGAAGTAGAGTTTAGTAATTCATTTGGTTTAATTACATTTTCCCATTGCTAAAACAACTAATGAAATGGGAAACTTAGCAGTCAATATATATTTTTACATAACAGTTTTCTAGAAGATGAAAAGGAATTATAAAATTCTTCGTAGAAGAATAATAATCTTCATATTGCACGTACTATTATCGAATCTCAAAACATTCAATACTTCTTAATCGTTTCCAGAAGAATGTCCAAATTCTTTAGGCTTGGCATTTAACAACTTCCATAATCTGGCCCTAACGTCTCTAACCTTATTTTGTACTGATAGATTTAAGATGCTTCACATTGTACAAAACCGACCACACTACTAAAAATATCCTTAAAGTATTTCACTCTTTTTTCACCTACCTGTGTTTGCCCGGTCCCTCCTCTCTGTTCCTAAACCATTTCTCCCTTATCTCCATTGCTTAAATCTTATCTAGCGTTTAAGGTTCATTGTAGATGTTTTCTCTTTAATTAATTTTTTACTCATCAACTCCCAAAAAACAAACAAAAACAAATACTTGGGAACAATCTTTCCCTGAATCAATTACTCGAAGAACTTCATTTGTACCTCTTTCATTTCTTTATTAGGCCCTATTTAATACTATTTGAATACATATTTCTTTTCTTTACTAGATTATAAACTCTTGAAGTAAAGGAACCATTTTCAACATCATTCATTTCACCACATCTCTCAAGGGTTTGCATAATCACCCCTAACACATAGTAGGCACTTAAATCATATTTATAGTATTTTCCAATTGTTAGTGACTTCAAGAGCTAAAAAACTACTACTGAATGATATTATTATTATGAGAGCTAGAAATGAGAAGCATATTAGAACATTCCATCTGCCTCACTGCTCTATATTATCTCCAATAATGGGGGGAAAAGCAGTAATGTGAATAATCCAAAAATCATGAAAAAAATTTATCATTTTTTTCTTTTGTAATCAAATTTCATACTTATATTGGAACATATTATTGACAAATGTCATAGTGATATAATATTCTGCAATTCATATTTTATTATTGCTCATTAAACAGCCTGAAAGGGTAGGAAAATAGAATAATGAGTAGACCCACCAGAATGACAGCATAATTGATATTATAATTGAAATTAGGGGAGCATAGTGGGCACTTTGAAGATCTAGAAAATAGCTCAACTACTTTTGTGTATTTGTATATGTATATATGTACATGTATATGTATATAATTTTTTTGGTATGTGGAGATATTTTAGCTGAGGATATTTACAGAAATGTAAAGGAATTTTCTTGTGCTAGTAGACTGAAGAATGGCCACAAATCTGGTATCTTTGAAAGGGATTGGTTTATCAGTGAAAAAGAACTTAATTAAATGTGTTTGTTGAACAAACTAAAACAAAATGGTACTGTATTGATTTTCTAAACAATATCTCTTTCTGTGGTTACTTCTATGTGCTCCTCTGGTGTGCTAGATGTGGGTGTCAAGGAAAAAAAATAAAACTAAGGATTTTTGGTGTCTTTCTCCTGCAGCTATTTCATGGACTGTGGCTTTATTTGGTGTACTCTCCTGATTAAGCATTTCAGTAGTCAGAAAGGAAATTCTGTGATGGAATAATATAGTATGATCTGATTGTATTCTATAAAGACAATTAACCTAAGACTCCATCACATTCTTAAAATAATATGTTTGAAAGCCTCACATGATGCAATTTTAAGCTAGCATGACTAGATTTTTTATTTGTTAGAGAGGAAAATATAGGAAAATCTAAGTAATCCAGAGTTTCCATGCCAGCTTCCCTGCTCTTGCCTAACCTACCTCCACTTCTGCCCTAATTCAGTGAAACCATACTAGACCTTTCATAACTACCATTATAAATTTAAAAAACATTTTAAGATCCTCCACTAGCCTTGATTTGCTTTTCATTTCCATTCAATACAGTGATGAACTGAAATTCAAATGGATGAAGTGGCAGGCACATTTCAGATATCAGGAAATTAATGATTTCCCTCTGGAAAAAATGTTTCTTTCATGAGGACAGTTGCTAGCTTCAAATATTTTCAAGATTATCATGTAAAAGAAAAATTTGATGGCACACAGTTATTTGTTACATTGTTTGTTGAATTGAATTGTTTTATTTTCACCTAAAAGGTACAACTAGTATTAATTAAGTGACAGTTACAAAAGCAGAGTTTGGCACAATAGAGAAGTAAATGAGATGGATTGTCTATGGGGGGAGCATTTGTAAAAGAACAAACCAAGAAAGTTGATCATATGGCAGGTTAATTGTCCTGTATTGAGAAGAAAAAAGAAGACTGAAGAGGATAAAGAGCAGAGGGAGAGAGAGAGAGAAAGAGACAAACAGAAAGACAGACATGGACATAGAGTGAGACTAAGACAGAGACAAAAATAGAGAAATATTGGTGACTGAAGGCAATATGAAAGAAAAAATCTCTAGCCTCCAAGATGAGCCCAAAGAAATGTTTACCCGCTTGTTCAGGGTCTAGTCATATTTTATTTTTTCTTAGAGTTTCTATAATTTGTTCCCTTACCCTCCATTGAGGAGTAGAATTATTATTTTTTCTCCATATTCAAGTTCTGAGTCAAATCTGATGGTCAGTGTAGGCTTAGTCACATTTGTTCTAAATAAATGAGGTCCCGTCATGATCATAACAGAAAAATACTTGACTCATTCATGCAATTATTAATGTCCCTTCTCACAAAACTTATTATTTTCAGTGAATATATAAAGAGAGCAGACAATATTTTATCTCTAATCTCAAATAACTGACATTTCCAAGAATGGTTAATTAGGTTCAATGCTTCCATGTTCCATATTCTTTTTTGGTTTGAAGAGCAATGTCTAAATTTGTACAAAGACTACATTCTCTGTCAATTGAAGCTTAAAGTCTCTTTGTATTATTTATTTTCTGGTTATTTGAAAGGGAAAAGAGAAGGCACTGAATCTAGGTGAACAGTTGAATCATAAATCATGAAGAGTAGTTAAAACTTTGAAGAAAATTTCAGCATTTTTTTGCAAAATACATTACCTGCAGAATATATAATTGAGAGTAGATTTTAGTAGATGAAATATAAGAGTAGAGTTAGGAGTCAGGTCTAGTTCAATTTAGTTCAACACTGAGAAATGAAATTTGATGTTTCTTTGGAAGTGACAATAACATCACATTTCTCTAACACTTTTCTCACAACAATACTAAGTTATGTTGGTCACATTTTGTTAAACCCCATTTTGCAAATGATGAAACTAAGGCTTATTAAGCGAAGTTACTTGTCTAGGCATAAATGCTTGGCAACTTTGATAACTGTCACTAACTTCAACCCAGTTCTTCAGATTCCCAAGATTCATTGCTCTTTCTACTACATTATACTTCCTCTTAGAAAAATTAGCATTTCTAAGACACAAATACACAAACACACACACATTTGCTCACTCATTCATTCCCTACCCCCATGTTTTCTTTGGAAATACATGCTAAATTATTGTTATTTTTAAAATATGCTCTCATACATGAAATGATTAATATTTTCAATCTCAAATCCTACCATTTCAACTTCAGTTTCAGTGTTTGTTTGTTTAGTTATCATTGAAGTATATAAATAGATCTGGACTTTAGACAATCCTCTGAGAAAAATGTGTGTGTGTGTGTGTATATGTGTATTTCTAAAGGTAAATTTTCCCAGATGCTTTTGAAAGAAGAAGCCAAATGGAAAATAAAAGGCATATTATTAACATGTTGACTGACATATTCATTCTATGAGTGATTCAGTACACATCCTCTGCTACCATTTTTGCATCTTCTGACAGATGATCCATGAACTATATAGTGAGTAAACCTGTCAAGAAATCTGAATAGAGTAACTTCTATTTATGCAAGAATATTGCAAGTTGTTCATAGAAATGAACGGGAGATCTTGTTTTTATCAGCCTTCACATTTTTCATGGCCTTGACCTTGAAAATTTATGATTAACAAAAAATGGTAGCAGTTCTTGAATGAACCTTATCATCCTGAAGTGTATTGCTAAAGAGATACTTATTTAATAAATGTGAAGAATCTCTTTATTCATGAACAGTTCATATCATTCTATATATCAAACCCCGTAATCTTTTAGGCTTAAATAAATATTAAAGTTACTGGCTCTACACTATATTAACAAAACAACCGACCATAATATAAGCATAAATCATTATTTACACTGCTTAAGCTCTGAAAAAGGTTACAGACAAAGTCACTTTTGGTTATTGCTACAACTCCTGACTTCATAATTATTTAATACATTCTCACCATTCTTCCATTTTGAAATCCTGAGTAAAATCTCTTCTCAATAATTTTCTGAATCTTATTCACAAGATAAGGGTTAAAATAATTCTCTGAACTTCTCTCTCTCTCTCTCTCTCTCTCTCTCTCTCTCTCTCTCTCTCTCTCTCTCTGTGTGTGTGTGTGTGTGTGTGTGTGTGTGTGTGTGTCTGATAGGAAAAATCCACACAGAGGAATCCTCATAAAATGACAATGAAATTTTCACTTCAAGATCCTATAGCCTTTCTCAAAGGCATAATAATAGAATCTGTCATCTTTATGGGATTTTAGCTTTATAAACTAAAGGGAGAATAATAATCTTCTAATCATTCTGGGAAATGTGGTGTAATAGAAAAGACTCCCAAAATGGAAGCAGGAGATATGAGTTCCAGTTCTTATTCTCTCTCACTAACTATTTGTGGGATATTGAGTCATTTGACCTTTATCGATTTCAGTGTCCTATTCAGAAATCTGAGAACAGAATCTCATTTCCCTTCCAAACCTAAAATTCTTCATTCTCTTTGCCCTTTGAACAAATTTCCTGTACACCTTCTTGCCTTTGACTCAATTCAATTGTGTTGTCTCTAAAAAAAACATCCATTGAATGGCCTAACCTGAGCTTTTCCTGATAGCTATAGGATTAAAATAAAATCCTTATGTTCTTAGTATTTCACACTCTCTCATGCCTATGCAAATGCTTATTTTTATATGACTGCTAGACTGGTCAGGACAGTGGATTGAAAAGAGAATGGCCCTGTAGCCCATTCTACTTAGTGTTAGCCTGCAATGTAACAAGTGAAAAGAGGGAATCAGGCAAACATCCAAAAGCAATATTCTGAACACCTGCAGGCAGATTGTTTGGCCAGAGTACCAAGGGGAGTGATAGAATGCAATGCTGTTGTCAGTATAATTAAGTTTTTTTAAAAGTTTAATACATTAGTATTTTAATCACTCATCTAAAACTTTGTTATGCTATAAGATATTCTAGGGACAGGTTTTGAAATGTTTAATCTCTTGGAGATGTGGTTCTTTTTAGGTTGGAGATGGGGAAGGTTACTATCAAAATGAAAATAAATTGGCATTATTTTGCACCTAAAACTTTCTACCCTCTGGAAACCAAGCAAGATTATGAATTGGATTCAATGATTAGGCATGCTCCCAAATGAAATTCAGCAGAAACAGGCAAACAATATCCCTTGAGTAACTCCATATCCAGATTCTTTTTCTGCTAGTTGAGCAGCAAATTGTTAGTCATGGTCACATGTGAATTAAGGTGAATGAATGGACATGATCTTAGTTATATGAAACTTTGGGCAAGAATATTTTTAAACAATTACAATTTCTTCAAATATTGTTGTGGACTCATAGTCATAGGCTAAATATTAAAAAAATTGCCTCAGTAAAATAAACCCACACCCATACTTATTTGATTTAAACAGTAACTCTTGAATGATTGGACATGTGACACATCTGATTTGTCACACTGTCATTTTCAGTTCCATTTCATTCCACATCAATCACTTTCTAGCTCACATTCTTTCGTACCCATTCAACATACATGTGAAAGCTTTTGTCCTAGCCAGAGTAAATAGAAGAGATCAGGGGTAGGCTGAGTTGTGTAACATGGAGATGGCAGGGTGGAATTCCTGCAAGATATAGGGTCAAGCCTCAACCCAGAATTCCAGGCCCCCCGCAAGAGAACTCTGGGTGAGGGGGCAGTTTAGGGCAGTTAGGGGCAGTTGATTCCTGGGGGTTGAAGTGAGCAGGTCACTCTGTTTGCTGATCCTAGATCTTGGGGCTCTTGAGAGGTGTCAACCTTGCTTTAGCCTAAATAGAGTTACAATCAAGCTCACTAATACTTCAAATTAATTGTTTAGACCTTAGGAGAAGATTATCTATTAGGTTAGAGAGCTAAATAGCTAACCAAGTTACCTTTCCCCACTGGGAAGAGGGGCTGCTTGGAACTAACAGTTTAGGGCTCCCCTGACCTGATTTTATCCTTGACAAAACCTCCCTTCCTTCCCTTCCTCACTTATCAGTAAACCTTCATCTTTTGGGAGCAGTGCCTGGCTATTATTTTGGGAATACTCACAACCTCCTTCAAGCTTAGTTCCTTCAGCTATGTGGCCTAAACAAGTCTGATCTCCTCAGTCCCTGAAAGCTTCAGACATCAAGCTTACTATTTTCTCTTTACTAAAACCTGTGGGGAAATAGGTTAGATAAAGTTAGTATCTTTGAGTTCAGCCTAACCTAGTTTTCCTGGCTGAGATCTGAAGAAAACAGTCTCAACCACCATTTGTAACTGATCTCTAACTGCTTGGTGAGAGGGGTGAGAGTACCAGGAGTACTCAGCCAGTTAGTGCCCCTCCCTTTTCACTCAAGCCTATCAGGGAAGGAGTGAATCCAGATCACTGGCATAACTAAACCTTCCCACAAATATCACTGTCAAAACCAACATAACAGTTACAAAGAAAATGATGACATTCAACTAAATTTTAAGAGTAATCACTTGAAATAATTGTGAAGGACATCATTTATTAATGATAATCTGTGTATAAAATACTGAGATTAAAGGTGAGGAATATAAGAAATTTAGAAAGTAATAACCACTTCCTGGTTAAGATGGCAGCAGAGTAAAAAGCAGCGCTTAACCTCTCCTAACCCACGCATATAGGACTCCTCAAGGGGACATAAAAACAAATCCAGATGAACAGAGGGACCCCACAATAGGGTGCAGTGTGGAAAGTATGTGGAATCAGGGCATTTCCATGCTATAAAGGGGTGAAACAGCTCTCACTAAATCTCGGGCTGAGCAACCCCCCCACACACACACACACACACAACACCACCTACAACGCCAAAGCCAGCTCAAGAAAAATAGAGCAAGTTTGGGGCACCCATTGAGTCATTGGTAGCTCCAGAGCCTGTTCCTGAGAGCAGCAAGACTTAGGACCCCAAAAGGCTAAAGAACACGCACGGACTTTGAGCGTGGACACAGAGCGCAGACTCCAGTGGAGGCGGACACAGGCATGTGTGAGGGAAGGCTCTGAAACCCTGAGTGGGGAACCAGTGCAGACGGGTATACGACTGTGGAAACAGCGCCCTCGAACTTGAAAAGGAGCCTCTGGCAGAGGATCAAGCAAGGGGGTAGACCAGGGGGCTTAACTTTGAGAAAAACCTGACTTGAGTCAGCATGAGGATAAACCTGAGAATGGGCTGGGCTAACAATGGCAACACAGAATCAGGAAGGCCAAAAGAGAAAGATTAACAACAAGAAGAAGAAATCTTTAACACTCAACAACTTTTACAAAGAAAATCCAGACAACTGAGCAATCAGAAGAGGAGAACAAACAAGCATCTGGACCTTCCCAAAATAATGAAAACTGGTCACAGTCTCTTGAAGAGTTCAAATATGAGATGAAAAAAAAGTTGGAAAAGATTTGGCTAGAGAAATGGGAAATAACTCAAAAGGAAATCAGGCAAGAAAATAACAGTTTAAAAGGCAGAATTTTGCGATTGGAAAGTGAGGCTAAGAAATCAAATGAACTGATAAGCTAATTGAACACCAGAAATGAGCAGATTGAAAAGGAAAACCAAAAGATTATAGCCGAAAACCAAAAGATTATAGCTGAAAACCAGTCCCTAAAAGCTAGAATTGAGCAATTAGAAGCTAATGATCTCTCAAGACAACAAGAACAAATAAAACAAAGTCAAAGGACAGATAAAATAGAAGGAAACATGAAATATCTCAATGAGAAAGTGACAGACCAAGAAAACTGGTCTAGAAGAGACAATTTGAGAATCATTGGTCTTCCAGAAAAACCAGAAATGAATAGAAACTTGGACTCCATACAAAAAGATATTATTCAGCAAACTTGCCCTGAAGTACTACAACAAGAGGGCAATATAGACATTGAAAGAATCCGTAGATCACCCTCTACACTAGACCCAGAAAGGGCAACGCCAAGGAATATAATAGCCAAATTCAAGAGCTTTCAAACAAAAGAAAAAATCTTACAAGAATGCAGAAAGAGACAATTTAAATATCAAGGATCATCAATCAGGATCACACAGGATCTGGCAGCCTCCACACTAAAAGACCTCAAGGCTTGAAATATGATATTCAGAAAGGCAAGAGATCTGGGCCTTCAGCCACAGATCAACTACCCATCGAAACTGACTATATACTTCCAGGGGAAAGTATAGGCATTCTACAAAATTGAAGATTTCCAAGTATTTGCACAGAAAAGACCAGGACTAAATGGAAAATTTGATATCCTACTACAAAAATGAAGAGAAATATGAAAAGGTAAATAAGAAACAGAGGGGAAAGAAAGAAAACTCATAGTTATTAAATTTGCCTTTTTAGGGGCCTCAGTAAGATCTAATAATCTGTATTCCTATGTGGAGAAATGCTATGTATAATTCTCTGTAGTGAACTCTATTCACTATTATAGTAATCAGAAGAATAATTCATAGGGAGAGGGTGGAATTCTAAATGGTCTAAGATGATATGGGGGGTGAGAAACACCAGGGTGAATAGCAGAGGACACCAAGAGAAACTTGAGTGAATGAGAAAAGTAAGATATTCTATTACACACAAAGAGGGCATGGGAAGGAGAGGGGACAAATGCTATTATAAGAAGGAGAGGAAGAGAGCATTAAGAGGTAATATTTAAACCTTACTGTCAGTGTAATCAACCTGAGAGGGAAGAGTAGCTATATTATCCAGTAGGATATAAAACTCTATTTAACCCTACTGAGAAAGTCAGAAGGGTTAAACCAAGGGGAGCAGGGGAAACGGAAGCAAATAACAGAGTGGATTACAAACCAAAATCCTACCATATGTTGTCTACAAGAAACACATATGAGGCAGTGGATATACAGAAGTTTAAGGTTCAGGGCTTGAGCAAAATCTTTTGGGCGTCAAATGAGAAAAAGAAGGCAGGAGTGGCAATTGTGACTTCTGACAAAGCCAAAGAAAAAATAGATATGATTAAAAAAGACAGGGAAGGTCATTACATCCTGATTAAAGGCAGTATAAATAATGAGGAAATAACACTGCTCAATATGTATGCACCAAGTGGCATAGCATCCAAATTCATAAAGGAGAAACTGGCAGAGCTCAAGAAGGAAATAGATAGTAAAACCATACTAGTGGTAGATCTAAATATTCCTCTTTCAGATCTAGATAAATCAAACAAAAAAATTAATTAAAAAGAGGTAAGAGAGGTGAATGAAGTCTTAGAAAAATTAGATTTAATTGATATGTGGAGAAAAATAAACAGGGGCAAAAAGGAATACACCTTCTTTTCAGCTGCACATGGTACATTCACAAAGATTGACCATGTAATAGGGCATAGAATCATTGCAAACAAATGCAAAAGAGCAGAAATAATAAATGTAACCTTCTCAGATCATAATGTAATAAAAATAATAATTAGTGAGGGCACTTGGACAGGAAAATCAAAAACTAATTGGAAATTAAATAATATGATTCTCCAAAACCAATTAGTCAAAGAAGAAATCATAGAAACAGTCAACAATTTCATTGAAGAGAATGACAATGATGAGACATCCTATCAAACTCTGTGGGATACAGACAAGGCAGCACTCAGGGGGAAATTTGTATCCTGGAGTGGCATATATTAACAAATTAAGGAGAGCAGAGATTAATGAATTGGGCATGCAACTCAAAAAATTAGAAAGTGAGCAAATTAAAAATCCCCAGATGAAAACTAAATTAGAAATACTAAAAACCAAGGGAGAAATTAATAAAATTGAAAGTAAAAGAACTATTGAATTAATACATAAGAACAGAAGCTGTTATTTTGAAAAACAGATAAAATAGACAAAGTACTGCTCAATCTAATTTAAAAAAGGAAAGAAGAAAACCAAATTGACAGTATCAAAGATGAAAAGGGAGACCTCACCTCTAATGAAGGGGAAAGTAAAGCAATCATTAAAAACTATTTCGCCCAATAATGTGGCAACAAATATAACAATTTAGGAGATATGGATGAATATTTACAAAAATATAAATTGCCTAGATTAACAGCAGAAGAAATAGAATACCTAAATAATCCCATAGCAGAAAAAGAAATTGAACAAGCCATCAAAGAACTACTCCCTAAGAAAAAATCTCCAGGGCCTGTTGGATTCAAAGTGAATTCTATCAGACATTCAAAGAGCAACTAATCCCAATACTATA
>NC_058130.1:275938220-275974698 GCF_016433145.1 Gracilinanus agilis | reverse complement strand
CAAAAAATTAGAAAGTGAGCAAATTAAAAATCCCCAGATGAAAACTAAATTAGAAATACTAAAAACCAAGGGAGAAATTAATAAAATTGAAAGTAAAAGAACTATTGAATTAATACATAAGAACAGAAGCTGTTATTTTGAAAAACAGATAAAATAGACAAAGTACTGCTCAATCTAATTAAAAAAAGGAAAGAAGAAAACCAAATTGACAGTATCAAAGATGAAAAGGGAGACCTCACCTCTAATGAAGGGGAAAGTAAAGCAATCATTAAAAACTATTTCGCCCAATAATGTGGCAACAAATATAACAATTTAGGAGATATGGATGAATATTTACAAAAATATAAATTGCCTAGATTAACAGCAGAAGAAATAGAATACCTAAATAATCCCATAGCAGAAAAAGAAATTGAACAAGCCATCAAAGAACTACTCCCTAAGAAAAAATCTCCAGGGCCTGTTGGATTCAAAGTGAATTCTATCAGACATTCAAAGAGCAACTAATCCCAATACTATACAAGTTATTTGATATGATAAGCAAAGGAGTCCTATCAAATTCCTTTCATGATACAAATATGGTACTGATTCCAAAGCCAGGATGATCAAAAACACAGAAAGAAAACTACAGACCAATCTCCCTAACAAACATAGATGCAAAAATCTTAAATAGAACATTAGAAAAGAGACTCCAGCAAGTAATTAAGAAGATCATCCAACATGATCAGGTGGGATTTATACCAGAAATGCAAAGATGGTTCAACATTAGGAAAACCATCCACATAATTGACCATATCAACAGTCTAACAAACAAAAACCACATGATTATCTCAATAGATGCTGAAAAAGCCTTTGAAAACATACAGCATCCATTCCTATTGAAAACACTGGAAACTATAAGAATAGAAAGACCTTTCCTAAAAATAATAAACAGTATATACCTAAAACCATCAACAAGCATCATATGTAATGGAGATAAATTAGAAGCCTTTCCAATAAGATCAGGAGTGAAACAAGGATGCCCATTATCTCCTCTATTATTTAACATTGTACTAGAAACACTAACAGTAGCAATTAGAGAAGAAAAAAGAAATTGAAGGTATCAAAATAGGCAATGAGGAGACTAAGCTACCACTCTTTCCAGATGATATGATGGTATACTTAAAAAATCCTAGAGAATCAACTAAGAAGCTGGTAGAAATAATCAACAACTTTAGCAAAAAGTTGCAGGATACAAAATGAATGCACATAAATCATCAGCATTTCTATACATTTCCAAAACATCACAACAGCAAGAGGTGGAGAGAGAAACACCATTTAAAATCACCCTAGACAATATAAAATACTTAGGAATCTATATACCAAAACAAACACAAGAATTATACGAACACAACTACAAAACACTTTCCAAACAAATAAAACTGAATCTAAACAATTGGAAAGCCATTGATTGCTCATGGGTAGGACGAGCTAACACAATAAAAATTAACATTCTACCCAAATGAATTTACCTATTTAGTGCCATTCCATTCAAACTACCAAAAAACTTCTTTACTGAATTAGAAGAAACTATAACGAAGTTCATTTGGAATAACAAAAGATCAAGAATATCAAGAGAAATAATGAAAAAAAATGTGAAGGAAGGGGACCTAGTAGTACCAGATATTAAACTGTACTATAAAGCAGCAGTCATCAAAACAATATGGTACTGGCTAAGAGACAGATGGGAGGATCAGTGGAATAGACTTGGGGTAAATGACATCAGCAAGACAGTGTATGATAAACACAAAGAGCCCAAGTTTTGGGACAAAACCTATTTGACAAAAACTGCTGGGAAATTTGGAAAACAATATGGGAGAGATTAGGTTTAGATCAACACCTCACACCCTACACCAAGATAAATTCAGAATGGGTGGATGACTTGAATAAAAACAGGGAAACTATAAATAAGTTAAGTGAACACAGAATAGTTTACTTGTCAGATCTCTGGGAAAGGAAAGATTTTAAAACCAAGCAAGAGTTGGAGAAAATTACAAAATGTAAATTAAATGGTTTTGATTATATTAAACTAAAAAGCTTTTGTACAAACAAAAACAATGTAGTCAAAATCATAAGGGAAACAACAAATTGGGAAAAAATCTTTATAACAAAAAACTCTGACAGGGGTCTAATTACTCAAATATACAAGAAGTTAAATCAATTGTATAAAAAATCAAGCCAGGGCAGCTGGGTAGCTCAGTGGAGTGAAAGTCAGGCCTAGAGACAGGAGGTCCTAGGTTCAAACCCGGCCTCAGCCACTTCCCAGCTGTGTGACCCTGGGCAAGTCACTTGACCCCCATTGCCCACCCTTACCACTCTTCCACCTATGAGACAATACACCGAAGTACAAGGGTTTAACAAAAAAATCAAGGCACTCCCCAATTGATAAATGGGCAAGAGACATGAATAGGTAATTTTCAGGTAAAGAAATGAAAAGTATCAATAAGCACATGAGAAAGTGTTCTAAATCTCTAATAATTAGAGAAATGCAAATCAAAACAACTCTGAGTTATCACCTCACACCTAGCAGATTGGCTAAAATGAAAGAAGGGGAGAGTAATGAATGCTGGAGGGGATGTGGCAAAATAGGGACATTAATGCATTGCTGGTGGAGTTGTGAACTGATCCAACCATTCTGGCTGGCAATTTGGAACTATGCTCAACGGGCTATAAAAGACTGCCTGCCCTTTGATCCAGCCATACCATTGTTGGGTTTGTACCCCAAAGAGATCATAGATAAACAGACTTAAACACCTCCGGACCTCCCCCTCCCCCATAGCCAATGCATATTTCCCCTAGTTTTAACATGTGTCATCTATCAAGACTTATTTCCAAATTGTTGATAGTTGCATAGGTGTGGTAGTTTCAGGTCTACATCCCCAATCGTATCCGCCTCAATCCATGTGTTCAAGCAGTATCTTTTCTTCTGTGTTTCTACTCCTGTAGTTCTTCCTCTGAATGTGGGTAGGGTTCTCTTCCATAAGTCCCTCAGAATTGTTATGGATCATTGCATTGCTGCTAGTACAGAAGTCCATTACATTCTATTTTACTACAGTGTATTGGTCTCTGTGTACAATGTTCTTCTGGTTCTACTCCCTTCACTATGCATCAATTCCTGGATGTCTTTGCAGTTCACATGGAATTCCTCCAGTTTATTATTCCTTTTAGCACAATAATATTCCATCACCAGCATATATACCATAGTTTGTTCAGCCATTCCCCAATAGAAGGACATACCCTTGTTTTCTTGTTTTTTGCCATCACAAAAAGTGCAGGTATAAATATTTTCATATAAGTCAGATTATCTATGATCTCTTTGGGTTACAGAGTCAACAATGGTGTGACTGGATCAAAGGGTATCCAATTGTTTATAGCCCTTTGAGCGTAGTTCCAAATTTCCAGCCAGAATGGTTGGATCAGTTCACAACTCCACCAGCAATGCATTGTCCCAGTTTGGTCACATCCCCTCCAGCATTCATTACTCTCCCCTACTATCATTTTAGCCAATCTGCTAGATGTGAGGTGATACCTCAGCATTGTTTTGATTTGCATTTCTCTAATTATTAGGGATTTAGAGCACTTTCTCATGAGCTTATTTATAGTTTTTATTTCTTTATCTGAAAATTGCCTATTCATGTCCCTTGCCTATTTATCAATTGGGGAATGGCTTGATTTTTTTTTATACAATTGATTTAACTCCTTGTATATTTGAGTAATTAGACCCTTGTCAGAGTTTTTTGTTAAAAAGATTTTTTCCCAATTTGTTGTTTCCCTTCTGATTTTGGTTGCATTGTTTTTGTTTGTACAAAAGCTTTTTAATTTAGTATAATCAATCATCCCATTCACATTCAGAGTTATAAGTATCAGTTGTGTATTCCCCAACATTTTGATATCCTCTCTTAGTTCTACCCCTTCTTCTTAGGCTATTTCCTTTTAAACCAGTGATTTGTTTTAAACTAGTAACCCTTGTCCCCTCCCTTGATTTACTACCCTTTCTATCTCCTCCCTTGCTATTACTCTCTTTTTATTTTTAAGGCCTAATGAATTCCCTCTCCATTCTCCTCCCCTCCCTTTTTTGACCTCCCTACTCCTGTGCTCCCCTTGGTTTATCCCTTCCGACTTTCTCAGTAGGGTTAGATAGAGTTCTATATCTCAATGGATGTAGCTACTCTTCCCTCTCGGGTTAATTACACTGAGAGTAAGGTTTAAAAATTACCTCTTAATGTTCTCTTCCTCTCCTTCTTATAATAGTATTCATCCCTTCCCCTTCCCATGCCCTCTTTGTGTGTAAGAGAATATCCTATTTTTCTTATTCATTCAAGTTTCTGTTGGTGTCCTCTACTATTCACCCACCTCTTTCCCACCCACCCCCTCATCATCTTAGACCATTTAGTACTCCAACTTCTCCCTGTGAATAATTCTTCTAATTACTATAATAGTGGATACTATAATAGTGAATAGAGTTCACTACATAACATTTCTCCATATAGGAATACAAATAATTAGACCTTATTGAAGCCCTTAAAGAGGCAAATTTAAAAATAAGAATTTTTTTTTCTTTCCCCTCTGTTTCTTATATACCTTTTCATGTTTCTCTTGGTTTTTGTGGCTGGATATCGAACTTTCCATTTAGTCCTGGTCTTTTCTGTGCAAATACTTGGAAATTTTCTATCTTGTTGAATGCCTATACTTTCCCCTGGAAGTATATCGTCAGTATTGATGGGTAGGTAATCCTTGGTTGTAGACCCAGTTCTCTTGCCTTTCTTAATATCATATTCCATGCCTTGTGGTCTCTTAGTGTGGAGGATGCCAGATCCTGTGTGATCCTGATTGATGTTCCTTGATATCTGAATTGTCTCTTTCTGATTTCTTGTAAAATTTTTTCTTTTACTTGGAAGCTCTTGAATTTGGTTATTATATTCCTAGGAGTTGTCTTTTCAGGGTTTAGTGTAGAGGACAATCTATAGACCCTTTCAATGTCTATATTACCCTCTTGTTGTAGAACTTCAGGGCAATTTTGCTGAATAATTTCCTTTAGTATGGAGTCAAAATTTCTATTAATTTCTGCTTTTTCAAGAAGACCAATGATTCTCAAATTATCTCTTCTAGACCTGTTTTCTTGATCTGTCGATTTCTCAGTGAGATATTTCATGTTTCCTCCTATTTTATCAGCCTTTTGACTTTGCTTTATTTGTTCTTGTTGTCTTGAGAGATCATTGGTTTCTACTTGCCCAATTCTTGTCTTTAGAGACTGGTTTTCTGTTATATTCTTTTGATTTTCCTTTTCAATTTGGTCTATCCTGTTTTCCAGCTGTTTGATTTTGGTTTCCAATTTGTTCATCAATTCTTTTGATTTGGGGACATCTTTTTTTCTAATTGCCCAATTCTAGCCTTTAGAGACTGGTTTCGGGTATAATCTTTTGGTTTTCCTTTTGAATCTGATCTGTTTAGTTCTTCAAGTCTTCTAGCTGATCACTTCTGGTCTTCAGTTTGCTTATCAATTCATTTGATTTCTGAGCCTCACATTCTAATTGTGAAAATCAGCCTTTTAAACTTATTTTCTTGCCAGTTCTCTACCATCTTTCTCATAATCTCAGATTTGAACTCTTCAATAGCTTGTGACCAGTTTTCATTTTTTGGAGAAGGTATGGATATGATTACTTGTCTGTTCTCCTCTGCCGTTTGCTCTGTTGTCTTGATGTTTTCTGTGTAAAAGTTGTTGAGTGTTAAAGATTTCTACTTGATCTTTCTCTTCTGGGGTTCATGTCTCTGGCTTGCCAGTGTGAGCCACGGGCCCCCTCAGCCTTATCTTCACGCCCAGGGTCTGTCTGTGCTCTTTGGGCTCTTGAGGTCTCAGGTCTAGTTGTTCTCAGAGTCAAGGCTTCTGGTGGTCTCCTTGCTTGTTCCTCTGCCTGAAGCTCCTTTAAGAGTCTCAAGGGGTGCAGCTTCCACAGTCATGCACCCCTCTGCTCTGGGTCCCCACTCATGGTCCGCACCTGAGCTCAGAATCTGAGTCTGCAGCTGAGACTGCACCTGAGCTCAGGTTGTGTGTTCAAAGTCCACGTGTTCTTTAGCATCTTGGGGTCTTAAGTCTTTCTGCTTTCAGGAACAGGTCCTGGTGACCACAGGTACCTGTCAAGGACTTCATGGATGCCCCTAATTTCCTCTAACTCTTGAGAGCTGGCTTTGGCACTATAGGTGGTGTGTGGGGTGAGGAGGTTGCTCAGCTCCCATTTTAGTTTTACCCCCTTATAGCATGGAATGTCCTGATTCCATGTACCTTCAATGCTGTGCTCTGTTGTGGGGTCCCTTTGTTCATCTGGATTTGTTTTTATGTCCCCTTGAGGAGTCCTATATGCGTGGGTTAGGAGAGGTTAAGCAGCTGCTTTTTACTCTGCTGCCATCTTATCCTGGAACTTTTAATTTAATCTTGAAGAAGGTCAGAAACTGCCACTGACCACTTTAGGGAGGGCTTAGGACCTTTGGAGGTATGAGAAAAGAAATAGTATTAATAAAGAATTAATACTGACTTCTCAATGATTAATATCAAATAAACACAGAATCCTTTTCCAACTTATGGCAGTGTATAAGGGATAAACAAATAACAACATATAAAAACTGAAATTAATAGCTTAGATAAAAATAATATATTGCTGATGTGGGAGTCATTTCTGAATCAGCTACATATAGTCAGACTATATGTTTGCTAAAACAAAAACCAAATTTAGCACAATCCAGAAGAGAAAATAGAACTGAGGAAAAGATACTGTGTGAAATTAAGAGCTTCACCCTGACATTTAAAAAAATTATTGATGACAAATAGAATATGACCAGAAGTAAAGACAAATGATTACAATGATTTCTAATGGAAGTTTAAGCAGTGCAAGACATGTTTTCTGACAAGTAGAACAAAAGAAAAGCCTAAATACTGTCATAATCTAAAAATACTAATCTTAATTGGTCCTTTACTTCAACAAAACATTCTTTTTCCTTCTCCCTAAATTGATTCTCTATCTCACTTTCTAGAGAGACTATTTCAAATCTCTCTTCAAGTTTCCTAAGTATCTTACCTCATCATCTACCCTCCACACCATTCAGCTATTGACCTTGTCTCATTCTTTATTAGAGAAAATAGGGACCATTTCCTTTTCTCCCATTCCATACATTTCAATACCCCTTGACTTCACTTCCATTCTATCTTCCTTTAATATAGTCTACTTTCCAAAAATGATATTTCAGTCCTAACTGATCTTTCCTTTTCAGTAAACTTCAATCCCCCATTTTATTTCTACAATGAAATAAAATCCTCTCTTCAGAATTTAATTACTTTATAAACTGGGCTTATATTATCTTACTGGACCTATAACGTATCAATCCCCTTTTCACACTTTATGAGACAAACATGGTTGCTGTTCCTTACCCAAGTCACTCCATTTAACTTCTCTATGATTTTGTACTGTTTGTTCTCTATGGCTGGAATGCTATCACTCCTAATATTGCTTAGCCTCTTAGAATTCTGTTTACCTCAAAACTCAGCTCAAGAATCACCTTCTACACAAAACTTTTCTTCATCTCTCCAGAGATTAGTTCACTAAGTAACATATTTTAATGTAAAATACCTATATGTTTGTTTTCTTCTCAGATTGTTCATAAGCTTCTTGAGTGTGGAAACACTTTTTAAAAATATTTGTATCCCCACTGATGAACACAGTATGTTTAAAGTGTTTAATAAATCTTGTAGCAAAGAGAATACTTGGATGGATTATAAAATTACATGCAAAATACTATAATGATGGGGGGGGCAGCTGGGTAGCTCAGTGGAGTGAGAGTCAGGCCTAGAGACAGGAGGTCCTAGGTTCAAACCCGGCCTCAGCCACTTCCCAGCTGTGTGACCCTGGGCAAGTCACTTGACCCCCATTGCCCACCCTTACCACTCTTCCACCTATGAGACAATACACCGAAGTGCAAGGGTTAAAAAAAAACAAGAAAAATACTATAATGATGGGTAATGAAACTTGTTAGTAGTATTGCCAATAAAAACAGAAATGAAGGAGGAAGGAAAACCAGTTTAAAGAAAAAATATGGAGAGGCATGGTGAGAAGATAGTGAAGTAGGGAGCAAAGTTTTCTCAGTCTTCTAATACTCTCCAAAACAATAAAAAATAACTCCACAGAATCAAAGCTAAAAGCTGCAAATAGACAGGAATACTGAGTGAAATTGAACAACCAGGATAGACTAGGAAAAGTTTCTTCCTGCCCTGGGGACAAGATTAACAGCCTTACCTTGTTCATCTTTTTCCCCAAGGATACCCCTGGAGGCCCCTGGGAGTACATGTGTCAGCTTTGATCTCAGCTCCAGAGAAACCCACTGGCCCACAGATAGAAACCAAAGAAGTGGACACCCTGGAGTCTGAAGGTACTGGACCTTGAGGACAGAAGTTCAGACTTCTCTGCTCATGAACAAGGAACTTAGCGGGTTAAAGAACACAGACTGGATACCTCCTCTGTCAAGGCTTTTAACAATAGGAAAAGATGAGTGAGGAAGGACTTTGCATCAGTGAATGTGGTTACCGAGGGACTAGGGACCCCTCCACTCTGGTCAGTCCCAGGAGAGAGGAGTCTCTGGTTGCTGCCTCAGGGGGAGGCAGATTGGCTGCTTGTGGTAGCAGTAGAAGAACTGCCCTATGATTCTGGTCAGAATATCTGAGACCCATCATGGAGTGGGACTTGAGTAAGGGACAAGTCTTTAAAAAGTAGAAAACTTAAAAGGACTGGAGTAAAAATGTACACACAAAAAATCTTCAGACATGAACTAACACAATAGGAACCCCAGGGACCCAGTAAAAAGCCAATAATTAAATGTAATTGGTTGGTCACTAAAATTCAATAAATGAATTAACTAAGGAGAGCAAACAAAGGAGAAAGAATCTAATTATTTATAGCTAATCAGTGAAATAAAAACCTATTTCAAAAATAGCAAAGGAATACAATAAATGGTCATGAGCTCAAAAATAGATTTTGTAAGAGCTAAAAAAATACCTCAAAAAACAAATGACAGAGATTGAGAAAAATTGAGGAAAAAACAGAGAAATGCTGGAAAATTAAAATTTTGAAAGAAAAATTATACAAGTGGAAAAAGATATCCTAAGACAAAAAGAAATACTAAAGCAAAATAAAAAGAATAAATTAATAAAAGAGAATGTGAAACGTCTTATCACTAAACAACTGACCTGGAAAATAGATCAAGGAGAGAAAATATAATAATAGTTGCACTTCCAGAAAGTTCTGATTTAAAAAAAAGAGCTTAGACACCATACTCCAAGAAATAATAAAGGAAAACTGCCCAGAAATTCTAGAATCAGATGGTAAAATGAAAACTGATCCACTGTTCACCCCCTCAAAAAGATTCAAAGATGAAAATGCTCAGGAATAACATTGACAAGTTCCATAGATCCCAGGTTAAGGAAAAAATACTACAAGAAACAAGAAAAATAAATTAAAATACTATGGAACTACTCTCAGAAGAACATAAGATCTAGCATCCACAACATTAAGTGAATATAGGATATGGAACATATAATTTAGTAAAGCAAAAGAACTGGATTTACAACCAAAAATAACATATCAATTAAATAAAGGAGGTTCAACTATTTTTTTGGAGAAAACCTAGAGCTCAGCAGAAAATTTGATTTATTAGAAACATATGAAGAAAAGAAAGGCTAATCATAAGCAACTGAAAAGGTCAAATTGTTTCATTCTTGAATGGGAAAATGTCATCTGTGGCCCTTGGGAATGGTATACCCCTGGGTATTTTGAAAGGACATGTATGGAGGTAAGACTTGAGATCAAAGTGAATATAATGGAATGAGACAAAATAGTAGTGAAATAGACCAGGAGGAGGAGGAGTGGAGTGGCTGTCTCATATATAGTATATAGTTGGAAAATCTTGAACCCCTAAACTATGTTACCCAAAATTCTTTTCTATATTACCCACAATTCCTTTTGCCTTTTGTATACATGTGGCATTATGTTGTTTGTATATAGTTTCAGTTCACTCTGCCTCACCTCCTCTCTTTGATGTGAGTGGCTTGGGTAAGAACTGCATGTTTTCTCTAGCTCTTTAGTTAAATATTAATAAATCTTTATAAATATGATACTTGGAGTATTGGATATTAATTTTAAAATCTACAGTAGGAGGAATGAGTGGAAGAACTGCCATAGAGAAGGGATGAGGATTGGGGACTGAAAGTACTAGAAGCCTACTATCATTAGACCTGGGATAAAGAGAGGACAACATCTACAAATAGAAGGATAAAATTTTTCTTAATGTACAAAGAAACAAGAGGGAAGGGGGATTGGATAAGGTAAGAACTGGAGATGCGTTAAGAGAAAGGAGGACAAGGAAATAAAAAAAGGGAGGGAAGATAGGGATACATAGAGGGGAGTATACATCAAGAGATAGGGGGTAAGGTGAGGGGATAATGGAGTCAAAAAGTGTGGGAGGCCAATAAGAGAAACAGAGTCTCAAATAGATGAAAATCTGAGACTCCTTTTTTCACCCTTTAATGATCCATACCTTGTCTTACTGAAAAACATTATAGCCTCTAGGAAAACTTTAAGTTCTTAGTTAACAACCTTTTTTCCCTCCGCAGAGTAAAGCTGCAGCTGTGAATATATCTCTCTAACTGCTCCAGGCATCCCAAGGTCATAAGTGGTAATCTCAGGCAAAATAACTTTTAGATAAAGTAAGACTCGTTTTTAAACTTGAGACTTTTTCTCATCCAGCATTATCTTCATAAGAAAATTCTTTGTAAAACTATAACTTCATTGTGCTTTGATATGACATAATTTGTGTTTCTGCGCAAAATTTGTGTTTTCTTTCTCTGTTTCTTTCTTTGTGTTTTCTTTCTCTGTTTTTGATTTCCCTGGCTTTGGAATAAGTACCATATTTGTGTCATAAAAGGAATTTGGTAGGACTCCTTCTTTGCTTATCATATCAAATAATTTGTATAGTATTGGAGTTAGTTGCTCTTTGAATGTCTGATAGAATTCACTTGTGAATCCATCAGGCCCTGGCGATTTTTTCTTGGGGAGTTCTTTGATGGCTTGTTCAATTTCTTTTTCTAATAAGGGATTATTTAGGTATACTATTTCTTCTGCTGTTAATCTAGGCAGTTTATATTTTTGTAAATATTCATCCATATCTCCTAAATTGTTATATTTATTGCCATATAATTGGGCAAAATAGTTTTTAATGATTGCCTTAATTTCCTCTTCATTAGAGGTGAGGTTTCCCTTTTCATCTTTGATACTGTCAATTTGGTTTTCTTCTTTCCTTTTTTTTATTAGATTGACTAGTACTTTGCCTATTTTATCTGTTTTTTCAAAGTATCAGCTTCTAGTCTTATTTATTAATTCAATAGTTCTTTTACTTTCGATTTTATTAATTTCTCCCTTGATTTTTAGTATTTCTAATTTAGTTTCCATCTGGGGGTTTTTAATTTGCTTGCTTTCTAATTTTTTGAGTTGCATGCCCAATTCATTATTCTCTGCCCTCCCTAATTTGTTAATATATGCACTCAAGGATATAAATTTCCCCCTGAGTACTGCCTTGGCCGCATCCCACATAGTTTGTTAGGATGTCTCATCATTTTCACTTTCTTCAATGAAATTATTGATTGTTTCTATGATTCCTTCTTTGACAAATTGATTTAAGAGAATCATATTATTTAATTTCCAATTAGTTTTTTATTTTCCTGTCCAGGTGCCCTTACTAATTATTATTTTTATTGCATTATGATCTGAGAAGGTTACATTTATTATATCTGCACTTTTGCATTTGTTTGCAATGATTCTATGCCCTATAACATGGTCAATCTTTGTGAATGTGCCATGTGCAGCTGAGAAGAAGGTGTATTCCTTTTTGTCCCTATTTATTTTCCTCCACATATCAATTAGATCTAATTTTTCTAGGACTTCATTCACCTCNTACTTTGGCTTTGTCAGAAATCATAATAGCCACTCCTGCCTTCTTTTTCTCATTTGACACCCAAAAGATTTTGCTCAAGCCCTGAACCTTAAACTTGTGTATGTATACCCGTCTAAAATATGTGTTTCTTGTAGACAACATATGGTGAGATTTTGGTTTCTAATCCACTCTGCTATTTGCTTCCGTTTTATGAGTGAGTTCATCCCATTCACATTCAGAGTTATAATCATTAATTGTGCATTTGCTGACATTTTCAAATCCTCCCCCATTCCTATCCCTTCTCCTTAAACTATTTCCTTTAAAACCAGTGGTTTGCTATTAAGACCCTATCCCTTATCCCCTCCCTTGATAAACTTCCCTTTCTACCCCTCCCTTATTTTCCCCCCCTCTTTTTGTTTTTAAAGGCCTTATGAATTCCCTCCCCCTTCACCCCTCCCTTTTTTTGACCTCCCCACTCCCCTGCTCCCCTAGGTTTATCCCTTCTAACTTTCTCAGAAGGGTTAGATAAGAGTTTTATTTCCCAATGGATAGTATAGCTACTCTTCCCTCTCCGGGTTGATTACACTGAGAGTAAGGTTTGATTATTACCTCTTAATGCTCTCTTCCTCTCCTTCTTATAATAGTATTTGTCCCCTCTCCCTCCCATGCCCTCTTTGTGTGTAATAGAATATCCTATTTTCTTATTCAGTCAAGTTTCTCTTTGTGTCCCCTGCTATTCACCCCCTCTTTCCCATCCCCCATGCCATCTTAGATTATTTAGTGTTCCACCCTCACCCTGTGAATTATTTTTCTGATTACTATAATAGTGAATATTATAATAGTGAATAGAGTTCACTACAGAGAATTAAACATAACATTTCTCTACATAGGAATACAGATAATTAGATCTCACTAAGGCCCTTAAAAAGGCAAATTTAAAAATTATAAGTTTTCTTTCTTTCCCCTCTGTATCTTATTTTCCTTTTCAGGTTTCTCTCAATTTTTGTGGTTGGATACCAAACTTTCCATTTAGCCCTGGTCTTTTCTGTGCAAATACCTGGAATTCTTCAATTTTGTTGAATGCCCATACTTTCCCCTGGAAATATATAGTCAATTTTGATGGGTAGTTGATCCGTGGTTGCAGGCCCAGCTCTCTTGCCTTTCTGAATATCGTATTCCAAGCCTTGGGATCTTTTAGTGTGGAGGCTGCGAGATCCTGTGTGATCCTGATTGGTGCTCCTTGATATTTGAATTGTTTCTTTCTGGCTTCTTGTAAGATTTTTTCTTTTGCTTGGAAACTCTTGAATTTTGAAATGATATTTCTGGGTATTTTCCTTTCTTGATCGAATGCCACAGGTGTTCTATGAATCCTTTCAATGTCTATATTGCCCTCTTGTTGTAGGACTTCAGGGCAATTTTGCTGAATTATTTCTGTTAGTATGGAGTCCAGGTTTCTATTAATTTCTGGTTTTTCTGGAAGACCAATTATTCTCAAATTGTCTCTTCTAGACCGGTTTTCTTGGTCTGTCACTCTCTCATTGAGATATTTCATGTTTCCTTCTATTTTTTCAGTCTTTTGACTTTGTTTTATTTGTTCTTGTTGTCTTGAGAGATCATTAGCTTCTAACTGCTCAATTCTAACCTTTAGAGACTGGTTTTCAGCTATGATCTTTTGGTTTTCTTTTTCAATCTTGTTCAATTTGCTTATCAGTTCATTTGATTTCTGAGCCTTGCTTTCCAATTGCAAGATTTTACCTTTTAAAATGTTATTTTCTTGCCAGATCTCTTCCATTTTCCTAAGAATCTCAGTTTTGAACTCTTCCATAGTTTGTGAGGAGTTTTCCTTATTTGAGGAGGGTCCAGATGTTTGTTTGTTTTCCTCCTCTGTTTGCTCGGTTGTCTGGATTTTCTCGGTGTAAAAGTTGTCGAGTGTTAAAGACTTCTTTTTCTTGTTGTTATTCTTTCTCTTCTGAGCTTCCTGAGACTTGGTAGCCATCATTAGCCCATCAGCTTCTCAGGTTTATCCTCGCGCTCAGTGTCTGTCCGTGGTCTATTGGCTCCTGAGGTCTGAGTTCTGTTTTTTTCCAAGGTCAAGCCCCCTGGTGCACCCCCTTGCTTGATCCTCTGCGGGAGGTTCCTTTACAAGTCTCAGAGCGCTGCTTCCACAGTCGTATACCCGTCCTAGCTGGTTCCCCACTCAGGCTTTAGTTCCTGGCTGTGTCTGCCTCCACCCACGCCTCCCCAGTTCCTGTGCTCTCAACCCGTGCTCTGTGCCCTGTGTCCATTGTCTGCTCCCGCGCTCAGATTTCGCGTGCGTTTTTTGGCTTATTGGGATCCTAAATCTTGCTGCTTTCAGGAACAGGCCCGGAGCTGCCAATGGCTCGATGGGTGCCCCAAACTTGCTCTATTTCTTTTTAGCTGGCTTCGGCGCTATAGATGTGTGTGGAGGGGGTGGGGGTGGGGTGGTTGCTCAGCCCGCGATTTAGTGAGAGCTGTTTCACCCCTTTATAGCATGGAAATGCCTCGATTCCACGTACCTTCCACACTGTGCCCTGTTGTGGGGTTCCTTCGTTCGTCTGGACTTGTTTTTATGTCCCCTTGAGGAGTTTTGTGTGTTTCGGTCAGGAGAGGTTAAGAGCTGCTTCTTACTCTGCCGCCATCTTAACTTGGAACCCCAGTACCATATTGTTTTGATGACTGTTGCTTTATACTATAGTTTAATATCTGGTACTGCTAGGCCCCTTTCCTTTACATTTTTTCTTTAGTTCCCTGGATATTGTTGATCTTTTGTTATTCCAAATGAAATTTGTTATAGTTTTTCCTAATTCAGTAAAGAAGTTTTTTGGTAATTTGATAGGTATGGGGCTAAATAGGTAAATTAATTTGGGTAGAATGGTCATTTTTATTATGTTAGCTCGTCCTACCCATGAACAATTAATGGCTTTCCAAATGTTGAGATCCAGTTTTATTTATTTGGAAAGTGTTTTGTAGTTTTTTTCATAGAATTGCTGTGTTTGTTTTGGTAGATAAATTCCCAAGTATTTTATATTTTCTAGGGTGATTCTCTCCTCTTGCTGCTCTAATTTGTTGAAAATATATAGAAATGCTGATGATTTATGTGCATTTATTTTGTATCCTGCAACTTTGCTAAAGTTGTTGATTATTTCTACCAGCTTCTTAGTTTATTCTCTAGGATTTTTTAAGTAGACCATCATATCATCTGCAAAGAGTGATAGCTTAGTCTCCTAATTGCCTATTTTGATACCTTCAATTTCTTTTTCTTCTCAAATTGCTATTGCTAGTGTTTCTAGTACTATGTTGAATAATAGAGGTGATAATGGGCATCCTTGTTTCACTCCTGATCTTATTGGGAAGGCTTCTAATTTATCCCCATTGCATATAATGCTTGTTGATGGTTTTAGGTATATACTGTTTATTATTTTTAGGAAAGGTCCTTCTATTTCTATACTTTTCAATGTTTTCAATAGGAATGGATGCTGTATTTTGTCAAAGGCTTTTTCAGCATTTATTTAGATAATCATGTGATTTTTGTTTGTTGGACTGTTGATATGGTCAATTATGTGGATGGTTTTCCTAATGTTGAAGCATCCTTGCATTCCTGGTATAAATCCCACCTGATCATGGTGGATGATCTTCTTAATTACTTGCTGGAATCTCTTTGCTAATATTCTATTTAAGATTTTTGCATCTATGTTCATTAGGGAGATTGGTCTATAATTTTCTTTCTCTGTTTTTGGTCTACCTTGCTTTGGGATCAGTACCATATTTGTGTCATAAAAGGAATTTGGTAGGACTCCTTCTTTGCTTATCATATCAAATAATTTGTATAGTATTGGGATTAGTTGCTCTTTGAATGTCTGATAGAATTCACTTGTGAATCCATCAGGCCCTGGAGATTTTTTCTTAGGGAGTTCTTTGATGGCTTGTTCAATTTCTATTTCTAATATGGGATTATTTAGGTATTCTATTTCTTCTGCTGTTAATCTAGGCAGTTTATATTTTTGTAAATATTCATCGATATCTCCTAAATTGTTATATTTGTTGCCATATAATTGGGCAAAATAGTTCTTAATGAATGCTTTAATTTCCCCTTCATTAGAGGTGAGGTCTCCCTTTTCATCTTTAATACTGTCTATTTGGTTTTCTTCTTTCCTTTTTCTTATTAGATTGACCAGTACTTTTTCTCTTTCATCTGTTTTTTTCAAAATAACATCTTCTAGTCTTATTTATTAATTCAATAGTTCTTCTACTTTCAATTTTATTAATTTTTCCCTTAATTTTTAGTATTTCTAATTTAGTTTTCATCTGGGGATTTTTAATTTGCTCACTTTCTAATTTTTTGAGTTGCATGCCCAATTCATTATTCTGTGCTCTCCTTAATTTGTTAATATATGCATTCAAGGATATAAATTTCCCCCTGAGTATTGCCTTGGCTACATCCCACTGAGTTTGGTAGGATGTCTCATCATTGTCATTCTCTTCCATGAAATTGTTGATTGTTTCTATGATTTCTTCTTTGACTAATTGGTTTTGGAGAATCATATTGTTTAATTTCCAATTGGTTTTTGATTTGCCTGTCCAGGTGCCCTTACTAATTATTATTTTTATTGCATTATGATCTGAGAAGGTTACATTTATTATATCTGCTCTTTTGCATTTGTTTGCAATGATTATATGTCCTATTACATGGTCAATCTTATATCCCTGAGAAGAAATGACAAAAGAAGAAAAGAAGAAAAAATGTAATATCAGACCAATAAATATAAATCTAGTCCTTTTCCCTAACTTTCTTACTATGATGGTTGTCTGTGGTACTGGCTGCTAAGTGGGTAAGTGCATGATATTGGACATGGATTACTTTAATTTGATATTATTCAAAGACCTAGTGTGATTTTCTATTTTTTTCTTATCTAGAATTTTTTCATATAAAGTTTAGGATTGGATGTTTAAAATTTTTCATCTACTACTTATTTGGCCTCTTTGTGCTAAATTTTTCTGATAATTTGATTGGCAGTGACACATATGCCTCATGCCTCAGTCATGTTTTCCCTGTGTGATTTCATTGTTTCTTTCTATCCTCCTCAGGGGGGGATGTGTTTTTACTTCATATGGAGAATTTTGGTTGTTTTAGAAAAGAAGTTTACTGCCTTTTGTGATCAAAATGGAGATGCCCGTAGAGACCACATGGAGAAAGCATGATCCAGGAGCCTAAGAGAGCAACTGGATGTGAAAAATTTTGAACTTTGGGGGTTTTTTAATTCACTTGTCTGGTTTTAAAATTCATTTGTGTTTTAAAATTCATCTGTTTTGTTAAATCCACTTGTTTTTTTAAATGAATTTGTTTTATGTATGTATCTATTTTGTTATGAAAAAAGGGGACTTCCCCCTAAATATTTTTGTAAAAGAAGCACCATTTGATTTCTTTATATTGTAAAAATTGTTACCTTTCTCCCCTTGTATTGATATATTTACCCTTTGTTTATTGTAATTGTAAATTTATGTTTGTTTTGATCCATTGGGGAGATTGGTCTCCCAAAGGATCACAGGGGGGAAATGTGTCATTTGAAATTATTGTAAGCCCTGGAAGACTATGTCTCCCAGAACTCTCTCTGCTACAACTTCCCCTGACACCTCCCATTTCTTTTGGGGGAGGTGTCAGGGAAAGTATAAAAGGGAAAGTTTGGTGCCTTTTCTCACTCTCTACCCAGGAAGGTCTGCTCTCTCCACTCTGGAAGCAGCGCTCTCTACCCTGAGACTTGATCTCTCTCTTGGCGCCTTTTTCCCTTTCTTCCTACCTCCTAGTTTTCCCTAAACCTTTCCCTTTCTAATTAAAATAAAACCTAGCTATTCAAAACCTAAAGTTGCTCTCTGATCATTAATTTGAGGCCTATGGTCAATTTCTCCCTGCTGGGGCTGAGACCACTACCTTCCTTTCCTTCCTCTACCTTCCTCTCTACTTTCTCCCATCCATCCTACCATCCTACCTCCATCCCTTCATTTTCACCACACAATATTCATAATCTTTTGTTCTTCCAGATTAACTTTGTTATAGGTTTTTCTAATTCTATAAAAAAGTTTTTTGGTAGTTTAATAGGTATGACACTAAATAAGTAGATTAATTTGGGTAGAATTGTCATTTTATTATATTAGTTTGTTGTACCTAGAAATGGTTAATGTTTTTCCAATTGTTTAGATCTAATTTTAATTGTGTGAAAAGTATTTTGTAGTTGTGTTTGAAGTGCTCAGAGTCAATCCCAATAATGAGTCTTAGGCTAGCAATGCAAAATGCAAAGGGACTTTATTGTCTAGCTTAAGCTAGGGTCTCTTGCCAAAAAGCTGATGTGGGACTCTGATCTGGTCTAAGGGTCTAATATTTAAACAGGAGCAGGCACTGGGGGGGGGCAGAATCTTGGGAGACAGATGTCTGCAAGTTTGGATTTCCTGCAGATGAGCCTGTTTTATCATGCAAGGATCAGAAATTTTAGATCTAACCCCCCCGGGTTTCACATTCCCCACTTCTGGAGTTGGATCATAAGAAATCTTTCTTAAATATCTGTGTCATCACAGACAATGGGTTCAGGGGGAATGGTCTGGTATTGTTGCTGAAGGACCATAAGTGTTGATATGATCTTTGACAAAGGTCACTAGTCTGTTTAGGATGCAGGGGCCAATAGTGAGAAGGAGAAGAAGGGTCACCATGGGCCTTCTAGGTCATTGCCTAGAACAGTGGAGATTAGGATAGTAATCCAGGGGGAGCACTGGAATAGCTGTTTGTCCCAACTTTTCTGAGCCTCCCTCTCTTCATGGTGCATGGCAAACTCTCCCCACAACTTAGCCATGGAGTTGTGGACTAACCCTGTATAATCTGAATAAAAGCAAGATTCTTTCCCCAGGGCTGGGCAGATCCGGCCCTGCTGTAAGAAGATAAGATCTAGTCCCCTCCTGTTTTGCAGGGCCACTTCCAAGAGGGGGGCGAGAGATTTTTCTAAGTAGGTGATGGATGCTTCTATATGGGCTAGATCCTTCTCAACTGATGCCCTGAGGGCAGAGGGGCTCTGCTTTTGGATGGTGAGAGATGCTATCCTGGTGCCTACTCTGGCCAGGATAAGAATGGTGGCTAGGGTTATAACGGTAATGGGTTCCCTTCAAGACTCATGGGGCTCAGCCAGATCCTTCCCAATACCTATAAAGGGCTTCCCCTGGGTGCTAGAGAACATGGGTAATACAGTTGCCAACAGGCACACTTCTTTTGAAGCCTCAAGGGTGGTTTTCATGATGCACGTGGTGAGGCCAGTGATGGAACATAGCTTTGGGGCTCCAGGAGGGGGAAGAGCATAAGAGGTGGTGAGGGAAGAGGATTGGGCGCAGAGTCCAGGTGGGGCCTTAAAGGTGTCTCCAATGTAATGGCCTCCTCAGAGGACTGTTAGCAGAGCCAATCTGGTCTGCCTGTCCCCCCAGGCACACTCCGAGGGGTTTTGTTTGGAGGAGGTGTTGTAGGATGCATTAAGAACAGCATCATAGTAAGGAGGTCTGGCACTCAGGCAGAGCCAACAGCTTTCAGTCAGATTTGCATCTGTCGAATTAAGTGAATCAAATACAGCCTAGAGAACGAAAAAAAAAAGGGGGATAGGATCTGAATCTGGGGAAGGAAGTGTGGGTTTCTGGAGAGGGGTGTAAGACAGTGTTCTCAGGGATTTAGTGGTGGGAAAGGTACGAGGTTTCTTGTTCAAAGCTGCATTGGGGTCCGCTGGGGTAATCTGGGAACTAGGTTCCTTTTTAATGAAGAACAAACCCCCTAGGTCTGTTCTGTTCCCATATGCCCTCATTCCCCAAGTACAGGCCACAATCCAACCAGAGCCTTGCAGGCTGAGGACCATTAAGATGAGGTGCTGGCAGTCGACCCACTGTCCCTTATTTCCTTCTGCTATGTGGTGTCCTATCTCTTGTCTGGGCTTACATCCGTGGGGTCCCCAGGAAAGAGAAAGGAACGGGTCCCATCTAGCCAGGGACTAACCTGTAGAGTGTATTTTGCATTCCCAGTGAGAGCAATAGTATTGCCCTGGGAGTTACAATAGGATAGCCCCAGATTAGAGGAGGGAGAGATATAGTAATTGTTATAATTGAAGTGCCAATGTGGGGCCTCAGGGCGTTATGCCACACAAGGTCCAGGTGAGATAATGACATGGCAGGGAAGGAGAGTAAAACTGGGGGCCCCAGGAGTGATGCAGGTCTGCAAGATAGAAGAGGAATCCCAGCTGCCTAGGTTCCATTTCCATGGTTGATGGGGATTCTGGGGAAAAAGGTCTTGGGATTGGGAACCTAGAGGGAGAGCAAGAAGATACATAGGCAGAACAATGCCATGACTATCGTTTGAGTAGGCAGATTTTAAAGGGGTTGGTGGGATGCTTGCGAGCTTGCCAGTCAGCTGCAGGGTGGTCCAGTTGATGTGGCTCAGGTGGGCCAGCTTTCCAAATGTGAGAGTAGTGGATCTAGGGCCCGATCCTGTCTATCTAGAGGGCAGAAGGTATTATAAGAAGAGTGACATATGATCCCTTCCACTGGGGCTGTAAGTTCCCTTTCCTATGTCTTTTCACACAGACCCAATCCCCCAGCTGGAATTCATGAGGAGGGTGTGGAGGGGCCTAAAAGGTATCCTTCAACCTAGGTCGTATTTCATGGTGGATGGTTGCCAGGTCCAACAACATAGGTGTAAGATCCCCAGAGGTGGTCTCAGTGGGAGAAACAGGAGGGTTAGGTAGAATTGGGATAAGAGAACCAAAGAGTATCTCTTAGGGAGTTAGAGAGTGGCGACCAGGGGTGTTCCAGCTGAGAACAGGACCAAGGGAAGGAGGGTCACCCAGTTTATGCCAGTCTCAAGGGCCAAATTAGATAAGGTCTCCTTAATAGTCCTATTAATCCTTTCTACTTGGCTGGAGCTCTGGGGGTTATACTCACAATGTAGGTTCCAATTGATCCCCAGGGTGGCCAAGTGTCCTTTAAGAATCTTACTTATAAAGGCTGGTCCATTGTCTGACCCATTGGTGGTGGGGAACCCGAATTAGGGAATGATTTCTTCCAGGAGCTTCTTAGCCACTCTCTGTGCTCTAGTAGGGAATGCTTCAGGCCATCCTGAAAATGTATCCATGAAAACAAGGAGGTACCAGAACCTGAACTTTCCGTGTCTAACCTCAGTGAAGTTGAATTTCCCAAGACTGGGAGGCGTGCTCCCCCTGTAAGTGGTGACTTGGATGTTTACCAGGTTTGACAGAGCGCATTAACTGGCGGGCTAGGCATTTCTCTGAGAGGTGGGCTAGGAAACTGCATTTTCCCAGGAAATGCAGTTGTCCCTTCTCCAGAAGGTGGGCCAAGATGGGTGAGGTGATGCAAATGAGTGCTCTGCAATTGTTCAAGAGTTTCCAGGAGGATTCTGTTGCCCTCCATGTCTATCCTTCTCTCCTTGGTATTTTTTTTAAACCCTTAATTTCGGTGTATTGTCTCATAGGTGGAAGAGTGGTAAGGATGGACAATGGGGGTCAAGTGACTTGCCCAGGGTCACACAGCTGGGAAGTGGCTGAGGCCGGGTTTGAACCTAGGACCTCCTGTCTCTAGGCCTGACTCTCACTCCACTGAGCTACCCAGCTGCCCTCTCCTTGGCATTTCTTAATCCATTCTAAGTCTCTTTCGGAGTACTGTGTTTCCCCAGCTGGAAGGGGTGGGATAGTCATTGGGAGAGCCAGGAGAGGAGCACTGAGCGCTGCTTCCAGGGCTGCTTGATCTGCCACTCTGTTGCCCCTGGTTTCCAAGGATTCCCCCTTCTGTTGACCAGAGATGTGAACAACAGCTACTGTCTTTGGTTGCCATACAGCCGAAAGGAGCCCTTGGATTTTGGCCAGGTGCTTAATTCCCTTCTCTCCTGTTGTCAAGAATCCCCTTTCTCGATAAATGGGTGTGTGGACATGTAGAGTTTCAAAGGCATACCTGCTATCAGTGTACACTGTCAGGTGTTTTCCAGCCACTTCCTCCTGGGCTTTCTGCAGGGCCATCAATTCTGAAAATTGTGGGGGAGGTTTTGTACCCTTGGGACAGCCATGTCCAGGTCACACGAACAATATCTGCGTTCGGTCATTGTGCCACTCAAAGGCAAACAGGGCCTGGCTGACAGGGGCCAAGGGCAGTGTAAAGAAAGCATCCTTTAAATCAAGGGTGGTGTACCAGACACAGTCTGGTGGCAACAAGCTAAGCAGGGTATGTGGGTTAGGGACAGTGGGGTAAAGGTCTTCAATCCTCTGGTTAACTTCTCTCCAGTCCTGGACTGGACGGAAGTCTTGACTTCTGGGTTTGTGGATGGGCAGGAGGGGAGGTATTCCACAGGCTTTGGCAGGGAATGAGGATGCCTGTTGCTCTAAGCCTGTTGATATGTGGCATCATCCCCCTCCTAGCTTCAAGGGACATGGGGTATTGATGGACCCGGAATAGAGTTGAGTTTGGCTTTAGGGATACTATGATCGGGGGTTTCTGTACCACTAATCCGACACCCAATGTCTCTGCCCACATCCCTAGTATCTTGTCCATCCAGGGGTGGACATTGTCTGGGATATCCGCTGGTGCCAGGTTGGCATGGAGGCAATGTTCATCATGCAGGGACAATGTCAAAACATGGAGGGGAAACCCACAGTCATCTGTGACTGAGACCCCTGAATTAACAAAATGAATGTGGGCTCCCACTTTCTGCACGAGATCTCACCCTAACAATGAGGCTGGGCAGTCAGGAATGACTAGGAAGGAATGGGTCACTAGATGGTGCCCGAGGTCCACCTGGTGGTTAGTAGTCCAATTATACTGTTTTGTGCTTGTGGCACCCTGTACCCAGCTGGTCTTGGAGGAGATAGACCCTGCCAGGGCAGTAAGGACTGTGAACTGTGCACCAGTGTCCAACATGAAATCCATTGGTTTCCCCTCCTCCAGGACTCTGGGAGGGGCTTAGAGTCCCGTGCCAGTAAATCATTTTCCTCCTGGGACCACAGGACCTTCATAGGGTACTCGTTGAGGTGGGGATAGCAGTGGTTGAGAGATGTGGGCCAGTTCTTGCTCAATTCCTTATTCTTAAGCCTGTTGCCCCTATTAATTGGTTGTTCCCTATTGAGATATGGGCATTGCTGTTTTAATGGCCTTCCCCGTTACAGTGAAAGCAACGTGGCCATTCCCCATAATCTCAATTGGGGTTGCCCCCCTGGTGGCTGCTGGGTGACCAGTTTAAGCTTGCAACACCCACCACAAAAATTCTAGCTAGGTCCCTCTGGTTTTTCTGGTCCTGCTTAACCTTGAACTCCCAGTCCTCCAGCTAGAGGTCCTTTGCCCTTTAGTCAGGAGTTTAGCAAATGCTGAAAACTTGCTCTGAAACTTTGAGAAGTTTACTTAATGACTGTTCTCCCAACCCCTCAATCTTTTGGAGTAATTGGGTCTTGGGGGTCTGAGGGCAGGAAGGGCTGAAGCCATAGGGGTGAGTCCAGGACTAGATCTTGCCAAGTAAGAATATAGGGGATCTGATTGTGGTGGCTGTGTGGGCCTGAATCCAGGATTTCAGTCCTGACTTTGGAGATTATTCCTAGGTCAAGAGTCCCTTCTCTTAGTCACCCCAGGCCAAATACTGGCCAGTCTGAAGAGCAGAAGGTTATAAGTTTGCCCTTTTTGACCTGCATGGACAAATTATGGGCTCTAGATTTAAAAATAGAGAAATGGGAGGTCATGAGAGAGAGTGGGGTGGATTCTCCCTGTCCCATGACTGCCTGTAGAAGGAATGGGGTTAGCAGACAGTATATACAGAAAATGTACACAAAAGTGGACAAAATGATACAGAGTGGACTGGACACAGGATGGGACTAGACAGACAACTAGACAGACAAGGGGAACCAGACAGACCACCAAGACAAACACCATGTAGTCATGTGTTCACTCACCCTTCCATTCACCCCAAGAGGTAAGGGGAGATCATTCCCGAAAATAGAGTGACATGGCCTGGTCTCTTCCTGGACTTCCCCCTTCTTTTCCAGTGCGTCTACTGGTACTATCTCAATTTGCCAGGGGCCTCTAGCCCACCAAACATGGGACTCCAACCCCACAAGTAACATTTAAATATCTGTACTTTTAAATCTCTGGCCAGTCAAGTTGTAGGACTCCCCTGGTCAAGAAGACTGTGCCTGGCAGAGCTCCTCTCTCCCTTTGGTTTTACCAGGAGTGTGTTCAGAGGGTCTGTCAAGGTTCTGGTTTGGCAATAGGCTTCCCTGTATGTACCCCAGGACTGGAGGGACCAGCCAGCCACTTAGCCTTACACCATGAACCTCCAAGAATTCTTCCCTTGTCCCTGGCTCAAGCCGTGGATTACAGCCCACAGGACCTGAGAAGCCTTGGCAGCAAGAATCCTAGGGGAATTCCCAATTGGTCCCACTGCTGGTCAGAACTCAATTATTCCTGTGGGATCCCAGAATGAGCCCCCATATGAAGTGCCCAGAGCCAATCCCAGTAATGCGTCTGAGGCCAGCAATGCAAAATGCAAAGGGACTTTATTGTCTAGCTTAAGCTAAGGTCTCATGCCAGGAAGCCAACGTGGGACCCTGAACTGGTCTAAGGGTTGAATATTTAAGCAGGAGCAGGCACTGCGGGGACAGGATCTTGGGAGACAGAAGTCTGGGTTGGAATTCCTGCATATAAGCCTGTTTTATAATGCAAGGATAAGAAATTTTAGTTCTAACCTTCTGGATTTCACATGTTCATATAATTCCTATGTTTGTCTTGGCAGATGGATTCCTAAATATTTTATATTGTCTAGAGTGATTTTAAATGGAGTTTCTAACTCCTGATACTGTGTTTTGTTGGAAATATATAGAAATGCTGATGATTTATGTGGGTTTATTTTGTAACCTGCAACTTTACTAAACTTGTTAATTATTTCCACTAGCCTTTTAGTTGATTTTCTGGGATTCTTTAAGTATACTATCATATCATCTGCAAAGATTGATAGCTTAGTCTCCTCATTGCTTATTTTGATACCTTCAATTTCTTTTTCTTCTCTAATTTGATACCTTCAATTTCTTTTTCTTCTATAATTTCTTATAACCTTCTGCTCTTCAGAAGCTAGAGTTTCTAATACAATATTGAATAAAAGAGGCAATAATGGGCATCCTTGTTTCACTCCTGATCTTATTGGAAAGGCTTCTAACTTGACCCAATTGCAGATGATACTTGCTGATGGTTTTAAATATATACTATTTATTATTTTGAGGAATGACCATTCTATTCTTGTACTTTCTAGTATTTTCAATAGGAATGTGTGTTGTATTTTATCAAAGCTTTTTCTGCATCTATTGAAATAATCATGTGATTTTTGTTGGTTTGATTATTGATATGGTCAGTTATGTGGATAGTTTTCCTAATATTAAACCATCCTTGCATTCCTGGTATAAATCCCACCTGATCATAGTGAATAATCCTCATGATCACTTGCTGGAGTCTTTTTGGTAGCATTCTATCTAAGATTTTTCCATCTATTTTCATTAAGGAGATTGGTCTGTAGTTTTCTTTCTCAGTTTTTGGTCTACATGGCTTTGGAATCAGTATCATATTTGTATCATAAAAGGAATTTGGTAGAATTCCTTCTTTGCTTATTTATGTCAAATAATTTGTATAGTATTGGGATTAGTTGTTTTTTAAATGTTTGATAGAATTCATTTGTGAATCCATCAGGCCCTAGCGATTTTTTCTTAGGAAGTTCCTTGATGGCTTGTTCAATTTCTTTTGCTGAGATGGCATTGTTTAAGAATTCTGTTTCCTCTTTTGTTAATCTGTCTCCAAAAAAGTCTTTAGAGTTCAGTGCTTTTTTTGGTGTTTTGTTCATTTTTACTATCTAATTATATGCCAGCTCTGTTTTCTGGGAAGTTGGGGTACCCTCTTAAACTTCAGTCCTTCCTCAATGTTATTTTTGGCTTATTTTCTGGGTTGCTACTAGTTTACCAGATTGTCTGAGGGCTGAGAGCTCTGAAAGTACCCTCCCCCTGCTGATTCAATTGTCCCTGGAGATACTGATAGCATAAAGACTTTCCTCAGGCTTGAAGTAAGCTTTATATCTCAGTCTGAACTTGATGAGGTCAGGTCCTAATCAGGTTCACATTTTTGGTCTCAAGGTGTTCTTGATTCAATCAGGCACATCCTAGATTGTCCTATCCTGGAGCTCCACCCTTAGTTTTGGACAAGAGGATCCAGGGGAGGCTCTCCCTGAGAACTGTGACCTTGCCCCAAACCATGGATTATGTCCTCACTCCAACCAAGATTGGCCCCCTTCAGTCCAGATTGCCTTGGATTGGGACTCTGGACTTGTCCACAGGTTTGCAATTTCATTGGGTGTTAATTAGCTTGGAACACAAATTGTCTGACAAGATCTCAGGGTCTGAATTATCTTGGGCTTAAATTTGGAACCGGTGATAGCAGATGTGTGAGGTGGTATGGTGTGTGGCTTGCTCTTGGCCTGTTCTTAAATCACTGCTATGCCTCATGCCAGCTCTGCTCCCCTCTCTCCTCAGTTCCTCAGATGAACTTTCTGCCTATCTTTTTTTTTTAAAGTTGTTTTCCTCTGTCTCTGTTGGCTCTTTCACTCCTATATTCGTTTTGTGGCTATATTCTACTCTTGTTCGAGAGGATTTTCATGGTGAAACAGAACTGTGCCCTAGTTACTTTTCAATCTTTGCTCCACCTCAGGAAGTGAGGTCAGTCTTTTGACAAAGGAATAGTGCCATGAGATTAGCTATTATTTAACATGTGTGAAGCTGCTACTAAGTCTTCACTGACTTTCCTGCTTATTTGGTATTTTACAACCTAGATAACATTGGGAAAGGTTAATCTTAACTAGATAAAATTGGAGTTAGCTTTGCTCTCCCAGTCTGTTGTCCTGAACCCTAATTTGTCCTTAATTATATCTTGTTTAAGCTAATCGCTTAATGGCTATCATTTCAAATGTGTCTGTTTTCCCAGAAATCACAAAACCATCTGGCTTAGATTTTTTAAAATGCTCCCGGAACACTTAATGAATCAGTTAATCAACAAGCATTCTTTTTAGTTACCTACTATGTGTCTGGCACAATGGCATTGGGGATATGAAGAACAAAGAAGAATGTGAATATTCCCAGCCTTTAAGGAGTTTATAATCTAATAGGGATATATGTTAAAATATAAATTATATTAATGTAAAAGACATAGCATATACAATATACAATATAATATATTATTAATTTATAAAGGAGATATACAAAACATTGTTTTCATAGAGAACATATTAGTAATTTAGAACAAGAAGAGTTCTTATAGATGATGCTTGAGATGAACATATTTGGAAACCAGGAATTCTAAGAGGATACAGTGAACAGGAAATTCATTCCATATTTTAGGATGGGAAAGAAAGAGACCATTTTTTTAGAGGAATAGTAAATAGTGTGTAAATGGAATTAGCTGGAGCCCATTCATAGTCAAAAATCTGCCCATCCTAGGGGTAGAAATGATGTAATCCTCACCTTCCTTAGTGGGGAGGGGAGATGAGTTACCCACGTGTGACAATGAGTAGCAAATCTAGAACAAGGGACTGTCCTTTGGGCAGTCCAAATCAGTGTGGAGGCTGCCATTTGTCCATTTGAATTAGAGGTGGACCCACGGGAAGTGACGAAGGACACTATCTCTTTAAGTATGTTACTTCCTGTGGAGGTAGTTCCTGCCTTGAACTTGGTGCTGAAGGATCTCCTGAGACCACAGAATGCTTACACTCTGTATTGTCACGTGGGTAAGTTAGGCTGACTTCCTTGGCCTAGCTGGGCCACTTCCAAGCTCTGCCTTAAAGCAGGCACTAGCCCAACTGGCTGTTAGGCCTTGTGGCTTGCAGCCTCATTTCTTTAGCCTTTTAACCTTCTCTCTCTGTCCAGGCCTTTGGCCTGGACTAGACTCTCCTTTTTCTTTTATTCTTATACTTTTGCCTTCCTGATTGTAAATAAACTTGCCTCAACCTGATGATCACTTGAGTCTGATTTAATTACAGAATCAACCTGAATTATTGATTCCTGGCGGCCACACTTTAAAAATATATCTATAATACCTACCTTTCCCTCTTACAATAGGCTAGAATGGCCGAAATGTAAATTGTATGGAGAGGAGTAATATGTAAGGAATTTAAAAGATAGGAAGGAGGCAGTTCTGAAGCATTTATAGGGGAATATTTTGTTTTTTCCTTGAGGTGAAAATGCCTGAAATTTATCGAGTATGGAGATGAAAATGTCTTCATATCTGAAAACAATTTTGGTAGCTTTGTGGAAGATGTTTTCAGTGGTTAAATACCCAAGGCAAGGAGATGAGTTTTGCATGCTATTACAATAGAATGGGCAACCAGGGAAGAAGTAATTCATTTTTTTCCCAACCCTTAACGTCTGTGTATTGGCTCCTTGGTGGAAGAGTGGTAAGGGTGGGCAATGAGGGTCAAGTGACTTGCCCAGGGTCACACAGCTGGGAAGTGTCTGAGGCCAGATTTGAACCTAGGACCTCCCATCTCTAGGTCTGGCTCTCAATCCACTGAGCTACCCAGCTGCCCCCAGTAATTCATTTTTGAACTAGAGGAGTACTTATCCCAGGTTTGATGAGAATAGAATTCTAGTACTCCCTCTTCCCCATCTTTAAAATTTTTTTTTTACTTTTTATTTATTAATTAATTTAAAATATTTTTCCAAAGTTACATGAATCATATTCTTTCCCTTCCCTCCTCCCTTCCCCCTTCCTGCTCCTGGAGCCAACAAGCAAGTCCACTGGGTTTTACATGTATCATTCAAAATCAATTTCCATATCATTAATATTTGCAAAAGAGTGATCATTCAAAGGGGTGGTGGTGATGGCCACAGGTGCATTTTGGGGTGGTGAATAACTGTAAGGGGGCAGTGATACTATATGACAGAGGGCTCTAAGTAATATTTTTTTTCTGGAAAGGGGGCAGTAGGCCAAAAAAGTTTGGGAACCACTGGTCTTGATCTTCCCCACCAGCTGCCATCAGAGGATGAAGGTGAAAGTGAAGGTGTGGAGGTTGAAGGTAGTTACCCTTGGTCTTGCTCTCTACTCTTTTCTGCCAGTTGCCTTCCTGCCAGCTGCCCAGTCAGAGCCCTGAGCTTCCTATGGAGGTACCAAGGTAATCTGTCATGGTTACAGCCTTCACCCTGGGAACCCATTCAGTTGGATTCCTACCACAGGTTTCAGCCCAGTAGGTGGTGGAGGGGTGTTGGATCTTTTCCTTTTGGTCGCCATAAACTGTGAGGAGGTGAATGGATGAAGGTAGGAGGATTGGAGGAATGAGAGAAAGGAGAGAGTAAAGTAGAGGAAGGGAAAGGAAGGTAGTGGGAAATTGACCAGAGCCCTTCAGGGCTCAAATAAAAGATCAGAGAGCAACTTTAGGGTTTAGAATGGCTGGGTTTTATTTTAATTAGAAAAGGGAAGGGCTAGGAAAAACTAGGAGATAGATAGAAAGAGAAAAAGGCATGGAGAGAGCTCAGGATCCAAGAGCCTTGGGGCTCTAGAGCAGACCCTCCAGGGTAGAGAGAGAGAAAGGGTGCCAAACTTTCTCTTTTATACTTTATCTGACACCTCACACAAAGGAAGTAGGAGACGTCAGGGAAAGCTGTAGCAGAGAGAGTCCTGGGAGTTGTAGTCTCCCAGGGCTTATGATAATTCCAAATGACATACCTTATACCCAAGAATTAGACTTTATCTGCATATCTTTCAGGTCGGATTGAGCATTAGAGACCTGTGGCACTGTCCCGCTGCTGAGCTTGGCTTTCTGTCCACTCTATAACTTTGTCCCTCTGGTTTTCTGCCAGCTCTGTGAGACTGAACCCTCCTGCCCTCTGTACATTTTTCTCTGCACTATTAATAAACTGTATCAAACAAGTTGAACTGATTTGAAGAGTTGAATGTGCCCTGAGTCCAAAATTTCCAGAGGCAGAGGCCCAAGATGGAGGCGTGGTGCCTGAAGGCTGTGACCAGCTTGCCCTCTTCTTCACTTCTCTCCTCCAGCTGCCTCTTTGCCAGCTGTGGTCAGAGTCCTGAGTTTCTCATAGTTGTGGTAACAAGGCACTTCATCCTGATTGGAGCCCTCACCAACCACTCAAGTCTCAGCACAGTAGGCTGGAAAGGACTCTGGAATCTTCCTTCTTTCTTTTCCTTAAACTTGAGAATTCAACCTTCTCTGTGTACCTTTTAAGTTGAATCAAGCAGGAGTAGTCCCCCAGCTCTGTCTTCTTGTTGCATTTGGTTTTCTGTCTCCCTTAAAGTGTTTTGTTTTCTATTGGTGTGGAAGGATTTTCACAAATGAATCAACTTTTGCTGCTTCTAAGCCACCATCTTTGCTCCTCTTCCCCTTCTCCATGGCAGTTCCTCTACTCATTCTTCTTCCATATGAGACAGACATTTAACTCTACCTATTCCACTACTATTATGACTCATTCCATTCTATTCACCTTGGTCTTGAGTCTTCCATTCATACATGTTCTTTATTTTTCATAGGCAATGATGCCATTCCCAGAAGATATAAATGATATTTTTCCATATTGGAATCAAATGATTTGAACTTTTGCATTGCTTATGATTAGTCTTTCATTGCTTTTGTATGTTTTCTATAGCTCAAATTTTCTGCTGAGTTATGGGTTTTTCTTTCCCCAAATAGCTGAAATTCCTTTAGTTCTTTATATATTAATTTTTCATCTTTTGTAATTATTTCCATCATTGATGGATATGTTATTTTTGGTTGTAAGTCTAGTTCCTTTGGTTTACAAAATTCTGTGCTCCGTGTCCTGCATTCTTTTAATATTATGACTACCAATTCTTATTTTTTTCTTTATCTTTATTTTAATTTTTTTATTTGGAATATTTTCCCATGGTTACATGATTCATAGTTTTTCCCACCCCTCTTCTCTGTGTGATCCTGATTGTAGCGCCATGGTATTTAAATCGTTTCTTTCTGGCTATTTGGAGTATTTTCTCCCTGGCTTGATGGCTCTTGAATTTAGCTATTTCATTCCTGGAAGTTGTCTTTTGAGGATTTCTTTCTGGAGGTGATCTGTGAATTCTTTCAATATTAATTTCAGTTTTATGAGGCCCTCTGGACAGTTTTTTTTATAATTTCTTGTCATATGATCTTGAAGCTTTTTCTCTTGATCATGGTTTTCAGGTAGTCCAATAATTCTCAAATTGTCTCTCCTAGATCTATTTTCTAGATCAGTTATTTTTTTTCAGTAAGACACTTCATGTTTTCCTCTGTTTTTTCATTCTTTGATTCTACTTTATTTTTTCTTAGTTTCTCAAGAAATCATTAGTTTCTAGATCAGGGGTCAGCAATGTATGGCTCTTGAGCCATATCTGGCTCCACCTCCCAACCAGCCAGTCTGGGCAGAGCCCCAGGATGTGCCCCAGGGGGCCCTTCAGCCCCCACCCTATATTCCAGTGCCTTCTGCCTCCGTCCTCCTCCTTCCACACACGTTTATGGCTCTCATAGCCAAAAAGGTTGCCAGCTGTTGTTCTAGATGGTCAATTCTGATTTTTAAAGCCTGATTCTCCTCTGTCAGTTTTTGATTCTCCTTTTTCACTTGGCCTATTTCTTCTTGTATTACTTTCATTTTTCTTTCCCACTTTTCCTCTACTTCTCTTAATTGGTTTTTAAAGTCATTTTTGAGCTCTTTCAGAACCTGTGTCCAATGCATAATTTTCTTTTGAACTTTGCATGTTTGCTTTGCTTTCACTGTTCCCTTCTCTGTCTGTACCTTGCTCTTTGTCTCCATATAAAAATCCTTTAGAGTTAGGTACTATTTTTATTGTTTGTTCATTTTTTTCTATCTAATTATAGATAGGCTCTATTTTCTAAGAAGTTGGGGTACCCTCTTAAACTTCAGTCCATCCTTGATGCTATTCTCAGCTTATTTTCTAGATATTTTCCAGTTTTACTTATTGGAGGATGATGTGAAAAAGTCTGAAGTCTGAAAGCTCTGAGAGCCCTCTCTCCTACTGATTAAATTGACCCTTGAGATCCTGATGACTTAAAGATTTTCCTTAGTTTTTATTGTAAGCTTTTGTTCTTACTTTGATCTTGATTATTTCAGTAACTACTTAAATTGTAGCCTTAGGCTTATATGTAAGTTTTTGGTTTTACTGTGTACTTGTTCTAATTGGGCACACTCTTGATTGCCCTGTCCTTGAGCTCTGTCCTGAACTTTCAGCAATAAGATCTGGGTACCCCCTTAATACTATCAGCCACCCCAAACTGTGAACTCATCTGAAGCCCATACTGGAATTCCTGGTTTCACTCTGGGCCCACACAGATCAGCCCACTTAAGCCCAGACTACCCTGGACTAGGACTCTGGACATCTTCACAGGTCTGAAATTTTAAAGGGTGTGAATTGGCTTGGAGCACTATTTGATGAGTCAGGATATCAGGGTCTGAATTTTGGTTCTGAACCTGGGACTGCAGATGTGGGGTTGGGGTATGTGGCTTGTTCTTGACTTGCTCTTCACTCCTTTCTAAAGCCTCTTGCTGACTCTGCTCCCATCTTACCCCAATGACTCAGATGTTTTCTGCCTACCTTTTTGGTTTTTCTTTTCTCAAAAGTTTTTTTTTTCACTCTTTCTCCTTATTTGTTCTTTCACTCAGGTATTCATTTTGAGGTGATATTTTAATATTGATTGGAGAGGATTCTCATGGTGGATCAGCACTATTCTGATTTACTCCACCATTTTGGTTCTAACCTTGGAAGTCTCAATACTTCTCTTGACGAAAGCTCTTTACCAATAACATTAGCATTACTGAAGCACTGAGAATCTAATAATTTTAAGTGGTAAAAATTAAAAAAAATTAAATACTATCCCCATGCAATCCATAAATACCTAGGAATCATATATAAATATTAAATACTCTAAAAACTTCCTTGTGCTACAAAAATGACATCTTTTGTTATTTCATAGGGAAATTAAAAACAACAACAACAACAACAAAACAAAACAAATCAAAAAGTTTTTAGGCGACTTGTCTACAAATGAAGGCATTTAATTGTCATGTGTCTCTGATGATTAATGGAGAATAAAAGACTAGAATAAGTTTCCCATTATAAAACAAAGAATTACATCATGGTTTTGCCCTTTTCATTTGTTCCTTGAGAAAGGTGAACTTACCAAAATAAAACAAAATATAATTTGCAGGGATACCCATCTCTTATTCAGCTAATGAACTGAAATAACTTGGGAAATGGTACCCTTTCCCCTAAAGTGGGACACAAAAATCTCTGCTTGCTAGGTTATTTCCAGGTAAAAATAGCAATGCTTTTCAAATGATTAAATTAAGAGTTGTATTGGGTTGCTTATTTTATTTTTTCAAATAAATTTTTTCTACAAAAAAAAAGTGTCAGGTGGAAAGGGAAAAATTATAGAAGGCCTTGAATCTTTTTAATTATATTCTGAGTTTGTATCTTTGTATGCATACTTCTTATATATACATACATGCACACACACACATACATATAGATACACTCTCAAACCCACATAATAAAATGTCTCTTTTGCTCCTTAATTCCAAAAAAAAACAGTCTATATTTATTCCAGTTCATCTGAGTTTTAAGAATGGCAGATTTTTATCTTTTAGTTTAGGGAAAGTATGAGTAAGACTCTAACCAGTGTTTTGCTTTATCAGAGAAGATTCAATATTGTTACATTAGGAGTTGGAAATTGTTTTTGCTGGAGTGTCACTGCAATTCATTCATACTCATAGATGACTGCAGGGTGGTAGAAAAAAAGGAAAATGAAGTGGGACACTAAAAGATGTCTGCTATGAGAAACATGGAAGATATCAAGGGCAGAAGTATAAATAAAGGATTAGAACACATACATGTATGCATAGATAAAATATATATTTCCATTACAGAGTATTACAATTAGCTCTAATATAGTTAATAAGTCTAGTGTATTAATCTTATTGTCAAAGTCACTGTTATGTTTTCAACAATTCTAATTTTTAGGACTCTGATCAGCATTTCAAATGCATGCTGTTTTCCACCATCCCCTGAGGATATTAAACTATGAGATGCATTTATAGAAATAGTTTCCAAATGGCCTCTTTAAATGAAATCAGTTTTCCTCCAAGAATGCATATTGCAGATAATCTTTAAATTCATTGAGAGTCCTTGACTATGAAATATAATAAAAATCAATTGTAAAAAAGGAAACCAACTGCAGCATTACATAAAAGTAGTACTGCTTTACAAAACCCCCATTTTATTGTTTTGCTCTAGGCAAAGGATAATATTGGATGTGGTAAGTCATCTACAGCTATAACCTCCCTTCTTTGTGTAAATAGAATCAAAGAATCATACCTTGACCCTGTTGTTGTTAGTTTAGGTGAAATCACAAAAGGTTTTGGTTTTTTAAGTGTGAAAAAAATGTTTGAATTGGGCACACAAAATTAATATTAAGTTTCCTGTCATCTACCTCATTACCTTGGTAGATGGTGAGTAATAAAGGCAGTGAAGCATGGAATCAGTAACCTGGGTCTTTGCCATTTCTGCAGTGCTGCAGATTCACATTTTATACAATTTAGATAAAAATTATGTATTTTGAGTGTGCTGTCCTGGAATATACCATAAGTGCACTGGGGTAAAAATTATAGTTTTATTATGATACTTTCAGGTCTTGCTACCTACAATTATGAGTGAAAACCACTGTTATTAATAAGCAGAACTAGGAAACCAGTGAGTATGATGAGAGGAATCTCTTTATTTTGCTCAGTATTTGTAGATACACAAATCTAAACTTGTTTTCCTCTTCAAGATTTTCTAAAATGGCATGTAAAGTGAAATTTATATTAGGAATCAACATAAAATGTGAAACCAGCTGTAGATCTGTGAGAACTGTCAATCTTCTTAACAAATTTTTTTTAATTTAGGCTTTCTTTTATTAATCTTTTGTTTTCCATCCTCTTTATTTCTAAATATATCCTTACTTCCTTTACCCAGCACCCTTAACTGAAACTGTAATATTTCCACTTATTTTCTTGGTTATTGATGTATTTTTTTCTTTGTAGCACCTTAATTTTAAAAATATATCCCTTCTCCCAAACATAAGCCATCCCTTTTAAAAATGATTTTTAATGGAACAGGAAAAAACCTTTTAGTGAAAGCAACTAACATATCAACAATATTTTATAGTATGTGTATTATTCTATACCTCTCCATCTCTAAGAGAAGAAAGAAGTTATATTTTCTCATCTCTTTTCTATGTACAGGACAGATCATTGAAATTATTTGGCCTTCAGTTCTTTGTTCTTGTTTGTATTCTAGCTTTTTCTCTGTTTATTTTCCTCTTCTTCAGTTCACATTCATCATATCATCCTACTTTCACAGTACCATGTCATTTCATAAACCACAATTTGTTGAGTCATTTTCTAAGCATTGGCCACAAACTTTGGTTGCACTTGTTCACAAAAATGTTACTAGCATGATCTTGGCATATATTGGAGCTTTATTTCTGTCCATGTGTTTCTGGAGGTATAATTTTAACAGTTAGATCTCTGAGTCAATTGACATGAAATTTTTTTAACCATAATTCCAAATAACTTTATAGATTGGTTGGAGAAATTTATAACTACTCTGGGAAAATATTGTCCCTGTCTTCCTATGACCTCTTCAACATTTATAATATCTATCACTTGTTATTTTTACCAATTTGTTTTCCCACAGAAATTAAAGTGAAAAAATCTATACTTCCAGGTTTCTATGGAGCTAGATAATGTAGATAATTGTATCATCACGGAGAGAGGATCTCCACACATGAATATTCTACTTAGTATTGAGCTACTTCAATATTCTCTCAAGAAAAATCTAATATTCTTCCCATCAATGTTTCATCTACTCTTGGTGGATTGAATTAATAGATGATGGATCTTTTGTAGAGGAAGTAGTGTGTACTCTGTGTAAGCTATTTTCCAATCTCTCCTCTCTTTCTTAGGCAAACTTCTACATAATGCTTCCTGTGCTCATTATTTCTTCTACTTCTCTCACTCCTCAAACCTTTGAAATTTCACTTTTAAATCCTCCACTCAATTAAAACTGCTCTCTCCAAAGTAACCAATAATATTTTGCTTGCCAGATCTGATGATCTTTTCTTCTTGATTTGTCTATTGTATTTGACATTGTTGACTGTACCTGTCTCTTATATACTCTCTTCTCTAAGTTTTCATGATACTACACTTTAAATTTTCTTCTTATCTTTATTATTATTTCTTTCCAGTATTATTTGATGACTTACTACCTATGCCTTATCCACTGGATATTTCTCAAATTTGCCCCTATTTTTTGTCTTCATTCTATTTCCTGGGTACAATTATCATCTTATACAGTTGACACCCAG
>NC_058130.1:275793220-275935720 GCF_016433145.1 Gracilinanus agilis | reverse complement strand
TGACATCCCTATTTTGTAATAAAGAAACCGAGATTCATACAAACCTTATCCAGAGTCACTGTTAACTAGTAAATGTTGAAACAACAGCTTGAGTTCACATTTCTGACCAGCCATACCCTTCCTACTGCTCCATACCGTTGTCATCATAAACAAATTAAAAGGAGTAGGGAAGGCCAAATCTTTGGCAAGAGGAAGGTTTCAAGGGATAAAGAGGGAAAAGATAAAATGTTCTATTTTGATTAAATAAACTATAATAGTATTGCATAAATTAAATGAATGCAGCTAACATTAGAAGAGAAATAATTGACTGCTTCTACTAGTCTTTGTATATAGTTATGAATACAAAATCAAAGTTCCTTATAAAGTCCTGAGAGATACTACCATCCAAGTATTTTTTGTTTGTTTATGTGCACATATATATATACACATGTATATGTAAATATACACATTCATATCTATATGTATATATATATATATAATTGCTTTCTATTAATTTCCACGGATTCGCTAAACACATTTTTTGACATACAGTAACTGGGACAATTTGTTTCATCATCAGTGAGATGAAGAAGTGCATTCTTAATCAAATTCTTCATTAATCTAAAATAGGGGGATTATAGGATTCCCTGGGAATATTCCAAAAGAACTTCATTTGGTTAAAATGAGGAAAACTTTAATCAAAAGAACAATATTATTAACTTCCTCTCCTTTAAAACTTCCAATTAGTATTAATTTCCCAATGTGGTTTGATAGGACTTGGTACCAGCCTTATAGTTTGGGCCAATTTTTTCGTCTTCCAGAAAGTAGTGGTGCCAAGTAAGAGAGGCAACTCTGATTCACTTGGCAAATAGAAATCCGGTGAATTGCTTTTCAGCATATTATAGTTCTTGGGGGAGGGGAAGGGTGAAAGAGAAAGAAAATAATTACTGACTTCAAAATCCAATCATCTCTGTGTACTCTTGTAGCCATTCTTCTTCCTTATGCACACAGCAATTTTAGTTTTGTTTTGACAGGAACATACTGATATTCATAAACTGCAAGACAATATTTAGAGATTTGGAATTTTTCCTTAGTAGTAAATAAAATGCAATAAAATTTGTGAATTCTGTGGTCTAGATCATTTACTAATCTTTATTAGCTTGCTAGAATATAGCAGAGTACTTCCCTAAAAGATTTAAACTTATCATGCCTTAAAAACTAAAACGAAAAATTATGAAAAAGTTTAAGTGGTGGTCCTAAGCAATTCTGTTACATTATTATTGTTTCATAAAAATTGCTACCTTCCATGCTTAGCCAGTGAACTCCAGCAATTCAGTGACACTACTTGGTCAATCATCAATTTAATTTATCATTTCATCATTTATTTCCAAAATCAAATGTTTTTTGTCAACAAACTACAACATTGTTGTTACTAGTTGCTAAACTGCTCCTTTCCCTAATTTTTCCCCATTCCCAAATAAGATGTTAAGATGGCTTTATTTAGCTTATTGATTGGCATGTATTGTGTTAATTTCCAAAAAAAAAATGAAGAAAAAAGCACAAGTTCACTGGTTAAATATAAACATTGCTACATTCTCATAGTTCTTCCAAGTATGGAATCAAGCATATGATATTAACTATTATTATCATGACTATATATTTCAATTACCTCTCTCCCACCTCCCCATTATTATATGGTAGTGGTACTAAGAAATAAAAGTGAGAGAGAGAAAACAACAATATAAACTTCAATGAAACATTTTCATTGAAGTTAATAAAAGAATTCAATATCCCCAAGGATAGGTATTAGTATTTTAAAATTTCTCTTACATAAAAAAAATTAAACACTGGTAGTCTTTTCTTTTACTATATTCTGCCTTTCTTTTTAGAGGTTGTAGGTCAAGGAATTTTGGGTTTTATGGCTGATAATTTTTACTTTTAAACCTTTAGGGGTCTGTGTTCTCATTAATGTGGGTAATATTGCCACTGGTTCAAATCACAGTGCTTTCCAATCTTCTTATTTTATAAAGTGATTTTCATATACTCCCATAAATACTCCAGCATGCTGAAGACCTTGTTCTCTTGAAGATGTGTAATGCCAATATATGTAGAGTGATCACTAGTTATTTTCACTCTAAATTCATGAACTGTCTTGTTTTGTTGTTTTTCCTTCTGGCCATTTTTCACATTGATGACATTTATATGAACTCTCTTGCACAATACTTTGTTATAAACCCACAATCCCCACAGACATTTAAGTTTTTAGTTTTAATGAAAAACTTCCTGCAATAATTGTTCTATATTCAAAGGCTACAACTTGTAGTGGGGGGGGGGGGAAGAGTCTTGGCCATGAGGAGTTAATATTCTATTTGAAGGGAATACATTGAAGCCCCCTCAGTACCTCTCAATTATCTTTTAGGTGATCATCAACTTTAATTTTTGAGTAACTGTGATATTCCACAATTCTCAACAATGTAGAAAAGTACTGATGATAATATAAATGGACTTTATTTCAGGGAGAATATGAGTTAATTAGAAACAACACATAATTACCCTAAAGCAAGACAAGAGAGCTCTCCTATTCATTTCAGACTCTGGACCAAATAAATGCTGTTTCCATTTGCAAAGTCTATCTAAGATATGTGCATTGATAGACTAGCTATTTGGGCTTTTCATTCAACTGCTAATCATACTCTGAACAATAGGCATCTTTCATCCATTGTTTGTTTTGTCCTGAGTGGATAGTATTTACTCTTTTTTTTTAAATAATTTTTTATTTTTAGAAAAAATTTCCCTGGTTACATAAGTCATGTTTTTACTTTATCCTTCACCCCTTCAACCTCCCATCCCCTGACTCACCCCCTGCCCCCCACTGTAGCTAATTCACATTTCCACTGGTGTGGTCAGTCAAGACTTATTTGCACATTATTGATAGTTACATGAGTGTGGTCTTTTCAGGTCTACATCCCCAATCATGTTCTCATCAACCAAAGTGTCCACCCAGTTGTCTTTCTTCTGTGTTTCTACTCCTGCAGTTCTTCCTCTGAAAGTGGATAGTGTTCCTTTCCATCAATCCCTCAGAATTGTCTTGGGTCATTGCATTGCTGCTAGTACAGATGTCCATTACATTCGATTTTACCATAATATATCAGTCTCTGTGTACAATGTTCTTCTGGCTCTGCTCCTTTCACTCTGCATCAATTCCTGTAGGTCTTTCCAGTTCACCTGAAATTCCTCCAGTTCATTATTCCTTTGAGCACAATAGTATTCCATCACCAACATATACCACAATTTGTTCAGCCATTCCCCAATTGAAGGGCATACCCTTGCTTTCCAGTTTTTTGCCACCACAAAGAGCGCTGCTATAAATATTTTTGTGCAAGTCTGTTTATCTATGATCTCTTTGGGGTACAAACCCAGCAATGGTATGGCTGGATCAAAGGGCAGGCATTCTTTTATAGCCCTTTGATTGTAGTTCCAAATTGCCATCCAGAATGCTTGTATCAGTTCACAACTCCACCAGCAATGCATTAATGTCCCAATTTTTCCACACCCTCCAACATTCATTACTTTCCCTTGCTATCATTTTAGCCAATCTGCTAGGCATGAGGTGGTACCTCAGAGTTGTTTTGATTTGCATTTCTCTAATTATTAGTGAACACTTTCTCATGTACTTATTGATACTTTTGATTTCTTTATCTGAAAATTGCCTATTTATGTTCCTTGCCCAATTATTAATTGGGGAATGGCTTGATTTTTTATACAACTGATTTAGCTCCTTGTATATTAGAGTAATTAGACCTCTGTCAGAATTTTTTGTTATGAAGATTTTTTCCCAGTTTGTTGTTTCCCTTCTGATTTTGGTTGCATTGTTTTCCCTTGTACAAAAACTTTTTAATTTAATATAATCAAACTTATTTATTTTACATTTTGTAATTTTCTCTGATTCTTGTTTGGTTTTAAAATCTTTCCTTTCCAAGAGATCTGACAAGTATACTATTTTTCATTCACCTAATTTACTTATAGTTTCCTTCTTTATATTCAAGTCTTTCACCCCTTCTGAATTTATCTTGGTGTATGGTGTGAGATATTGATCTAAACCTAATCTCTCCCATATTGTTTTCCAAATTTCTCAGCAGTTTTTGTCAAATAGTGGATTTTTGTCCCAAAAGTTGGACTCTTTTGGTTTAATCATACACTGTCTTGCTGACATCATTTACCCCAAGTCTATTCCACTGATCCTCCCTTTTATCTCTTGGCTACTTTATAGTATAGCTTAATATCTGGTACTGCTAAGCCACCTTCCTTCACGTTTTTTTTAATCATTATTTCCCTTGATATTCTTGATCTTTTGTTCTTACAAATAAACTGTTATAGTTTTTTCTAAAATAGTAAAAATGTTTTTGGTAGTTTGATAGGTATGGCACTAAATACGTAAATTAATTTGGGTAGAATGGTCATTTTTATTATGTTAGCTCTTCCTACCTATGAGCACTCAATGTTTTTCCAATTGTTTAGATCTAGTTTTATTTTTTTGGAAAGTGTTTGGTAGTTATGTTCATATAATTCCTGTATTTGTTTTGGTAGATAGATTCCTAAGTATTTTATATTGTCTAGGGTGATTTTAAATGGTGTTTCTCTTTCTAACTCTTGCTGCTCTAATGTGTTGGAAATATAGAGAAATGGTGATGATTTATGTGCATTAATTTTGTATCCTGCAACTTTGCTAAAGTTGTTGATTATTTCTACTAGTTTTTAGTTGATTCTCTGGGATTTTTTTAAGTAGACCATCATATTGTCTGCAAAGAGTGATAGCTTAGTCTCCTCCTTGCCTATTTTAATACCTTCAATTTCTTTTTCTTCTCTAATTGCTACTGCTAGTGTCTCTAGTACAATGTTAAATAAAAGAGGTGATAATGGGCATCCTTGTGAACCTGATCTTATTGGAAAGGCTTCTAATTTATCCCCATTGCATATGATGCTTGTTGATGGTTTAAGATATATACTGTTTATTATTTTTAGGAAGGGTCCTTCTATTCCTATACTTTCTAGTGTTTTCAGTAGGAATGGGTGTTGTATTTTGTCAAAGGCTTTTTCTGCATCTATTGAGATCATCATGTGGTTTTTGTTGGTTTGTTTGTTGATATGGTCAATTATGTGGATGATTTTCCTAATGTTGAACCATCCTTGCATTCCTGGTATAAATCTCATCTGATCATAATGAGTAATCCTCTTGATCACTTGCTGGAGTCTTTTTTGCTAGTATTCTATTTAAGATTTTTGCATCTATGTTCATTAAGGAGATTGGTCTGTAATTTTCTTTCTCTGTTTTTGATCTACCTGGCTTTGGAATCAGTACCATATTTGTGTCATAAAAGGAGTTTGGTAAGATTCCTTCTTTGCTTATTATATCAAATAATTTGTATAGTATTGGGATTAATTGTTCTTTGAATGTTTCATAGAATTCACTTGTGAATCCATCAGGCCCTGGAGATTTTTTCCTAGGGAGTTCTTTAATGGACTATTCAATTTCTTTTTCTGATATTGGATTATTTAGGTATTCTATTTATTCTGCTGTTAATCTAGGCAATTTATATTTTTGTAAATATTCATCCATATCTCCTAGATTGTTAAATTTATTGCTATATAATTGGGCAAAATAGTTTCTAATGATTGCCTTAACTTCCTCTTCATTAGAGGTGAAGTCTCCTTTTTCATCTTTGATACTATTAATTTGGTTTTCTTCTTTCCTTTTTTAAATTAGATTAACCAATAATTTGTCTATTTTATCTGTTTTTTCAAAATACCAGCTTCTGGTCTTATTTATTAATTCAGTAGTTCTTTTACTTTCAGTTTATTAATTTCTCCTTTGATTTTTAGTATTTCTAATTTAGTTTTCTTCTGAAGATTTTTAATTTGTTCATTTTTCTAGTTTTTTAGTTGCATGCCCAATTCATTAACCTCTGCCCTCCCTAATTTGTTAATATATGCACTCAGTGATATAAATTTTCCTCTTAGAACTGCTTTGGCTGCATCCCATAAGCTTGGGTAAGATGTCTCATCATTGTCATTGAAATTATTAATTGTTTCTGTGATTTGTTTTTTCACTAAATTATTTTGGAGAATCATATTATTTAATTTCCAATTAGTTTTTGGTTTGTCTCTCCACGTATTCTTACTAATAACTATTTTTATTGCATTATGATCTGAGAAGGTTACATTTATTATTTCTGCTTTTTTGCATTTGTTTGCCATGTTTCTATGCCCTGTTACATGGTCAATCTTTGTGAATGTTCCATTTGCTAGTGAAAAGAAGGTGTATTCCTTTTTGTCCCTATTTATTTTTCTCCATATATCTATTAACTCTATTTTTTTCTATGGTTTCATTCACCTCTATTATCTCTTTCTTATTTACTTTTGGGTTTGATTTACCTAGATCTGATAGGGGAAGGTTGAGGTCCCCCACTAGTATGGTTTTTCTATCTATTTCATCCTTGAGCCCCACTAGCTTCTCCTTTAGAAATTTGGAAGCTATTCCATTTGGTGCATACATATTGAGTACTAATATTTCTTCATTGTTTATATTGCCTTTTATTTGGATGTAGTAACGTTCCCTATCTCTTTTAACGTTATCTGTTTTTACTTTGGCTCTGTCAGAGATCATGATAGCCACCCCTGCCTTCTTTTTCTCATTTAAAGCCCAAAAGATTTTGCTTCATCCTCTCATTTTCATTCTATGTCTATCTGTCTGTCTAATATGTGTTTCTTGTAAACAACATATGGTTGGGTTTTGGTTTCTAATCCACTCTGCTATTTGCTTCTGTTTTATGGGCGAGTTCATCCCATTCACATTCAGAGTTATAATTTTCAACTCTGCATTCCCAGACATTTTGATTCTCTCTCCTAGTTCTGCTCTTTCTTCTTTCACTGTTTCCTTCTATACCAGTGTTTTGTTTTTAATCAGTTCCTATAATCCCCTCCCTTGTTGTACTTCCCTTTCTCCCCTCTCTCTTCTTATTCCCCTCTTATTGTTTTTTAAAGCCACTCGGTGCTCCCCCCCCCAGCCCTCTCCCTCCATAGTATCCCTCCCCACCAGTCTCTTTGTTACCCTTCTACTTCTCTATAGGTCGTAAATCAATTTTCTGCCCCTATGGATCTGATTGTTCTTCTCTAAGTTGATTTCAATGCACTTAAGTATTGAGTATTCCCTCTTTACCCTTACAATGTATTGTTATTTTCCCCCTGTTGATCCCATGTGCTTCTTTATGGAATATAAATTTATTCCTTCTTTTTGTTTTCCTTTTTTCTTATTGTTATCTTCTTCCCCCCTAGTTTTGTATATATTTATACATACATACACACATATATTTATATATCTCTTGACATTTCATCCTATACAGTTAGTCCCTGTTCCCTCTATGTAAACTTCTTCTAGTTACCCTGTTGGTAATAATAATTTTTAATATTTGCAAGTACCTTCTTTTCTTCTTGGGATATAAATTGATTGAATTTGTATTTTTCTCCTCCCCCCATTCTCTTAATTACCTTATGTTGATTCTCTTGAGTTCTGGGTTTGGACAGCAAACTCTCTGTTTAAGTCTGGTTTTTTCATGATGAATATTTGGAAGTCCTCAATTTTATTGAATGACCATACTTTCCCCTGCAATAATATAGTTAGTCTTGCTGGATAGTTGATTCTTGGTTGTAGCCCCAGTTCTCTTGCTTTCCAGAATATTGTGTTCCATGCCTTCTGGTCCTTCAATGTAGATACAGCCAGATCCTGTGTTATCTTAACTGTGGTTCCCTGATATCTGAATGACTTCTTTTTAGCAGCTTGTAATAGTTTTTCCTTGGTCTGGTAGTTTTTGAATTTGGCTATAATATTCCTGGAAGTTGTCAGTTGTGGATTAAATGTAGGAGGTGATCTGTGGATCCTTTCAATTTCCACTTTTCCTTCTTGTTCAAGAATTTCTGGGCAATTTTATCTGATAATTTCTTGTAAAATGCTATCTAAACTTTTTATTTTATGATGATGTTCTGGTAAACCAATAATTCTTAAGTTATCTCTTCTAGCTCTGTTCTCCAGATCTTTGGTTGAATCAATGAGGTGTTTCATATTCTCCTCAAATTTTTCATGTTTTTTATTTTGTTTAATATATTCTTGCTGCCTTGTGAAGTCATTTTCTTGTTGTTGAGTTCTGTTTTTTAAAGACTGAATTTCATCCCTTGCTTTTTGGTCATCCTTCTCTTTCTGGTCCGATTTTCTTTGTAGATCATCTTTTGCCTTCTTTGCTTCAGTTTCAAGCTGCATAATTCTGGCTTTTAATACTTTATTTTCTTGTCTTAGCTCATGTATTTCCTTTTTCAAATTGTCTTCATCATCTCTTGATTGTTTTTTGAGTTCCTGAACTTCTTGAATTAATTGAGTTTTAAATTCTTGAGTTAATTGAATTTTGAGATCTTCCAAAGCCTTTGTCCAGTTCACTGGAACTACTTCCTCTTCTTCTATTTCTGTTTCATTTGCTCTCTTTTCACTTCCTTGAAAGAAGCTGTCAATTGTCATTTCTTTTCTCTTTTTCTGTTGCTTGCTCATGTTTTTTCCCCCTTCCTTGTTCTGCTAATGTGAGCAGATGTATTTAATGATCTTTGATGAAAGATCTTCCCCCCCCCAGGTGTAAATTACTCTCTACCCTTGGAAGACTTCTTGTCTGTCCAATTGTTGGGATTAAATCTGTATGGATTGGATTAGTCTGCCCTGAGGCTAAAACCTCAAAGCCTTGAGGGGAAGGAAAAACAAACAAACAAACAAACAAACAAAAAAAGGTGGGGTGACAAGGAGTGTTTTTTGCTGAACTGAGCTCTCCAGCAGTGGGGTCCCCCTGCCCTATCCATTGTGTTTGATCTGGTTTTCTTTCCTCTTGAAACCCTGTGTTCTCTATCTTGGTATGAGGAAGCCAAGCTGTCTGCGCTCTGAGGTTTGGCTCTCTCTAAGCCACCGTCTTCTGGGTGTTTTTGCTGTGTTTCTCTGGTTTTCTCCTCCAGTCACCTCTCCAGTGTCTGTGTTTGACTCCCTGAGTCCTATGCCAGCAAGGCCCTCTCTCCTGACCAGTGCACCCACCAACCCTGAGATTTCCCGGTCAACTGGAGACTCCGCACAGCACGTGGGGGAGGCATCTTGGGATCCTGGGATTCCCCTTCTACGCCCTCAGTCCCAACAGTTCAAGTATTGAAGTCTTTTTCTTGGCCCACCTCTTTAGTTGTGCTGCAGTAGGGTTCTCCCTGCTCTGTCCTATTCTTAGATTCAGTCCTCTTTCTTCTTGAAGCACATTGTTTTCTATCTCGGTGCATAAGGGTGCTGAGGTTTTAACATTCGCTCCGTCTATGCCACCATCTTACCGGAACTAGTTATTACTCTTTTAAGTGATTTTAAAATTTCATTTGAAGGGAGTTGCAATGTTTCTGGATTTGATGAAATCAGCAAAATGCCATCTGCAAATCTGTAAGATCTCACCATTTATAGCAAGAGTTCTTATGTGATAAATTTGTGATAAATTATCACAAATTATCACAAATAAACTTGTGATAAATTATTCATATAAATATATACTAATATTATATATGAACAAGATATAAACTATGGAAATATGTTATATATAAATTGTTTTAAACATGGTTGTTTTCTTTTCTAATATGTATTTTGTTTTTATGCATTTAAAAACATTATTCTGATGAGGGGCACATAGACTTCACTGACAAGGAGGTCAATGTCAAAGAAAAAATAGAAAAGCTCTTGACTTATAGGGGTTTCTGAATCCTGATTTTACCTTTATACTAGTCATCCTTCCATGATGGTGAAAAACCACCTTTGTGGAGCATATGACTTCTTGTTGTATTCCTTAATTGACATTAATAATAAGAATAATAATACTAAGCTATCCCTAGTGCTACATATTTAATTCTTTACACAATTTTTTTTGCAAAATATTTGATATCTTGTTGGACAAAGTGTAAAATTAAATTATTTTTAGCATCATCTTTAATTGCTAGTCTAGAATCTTAGAATTTCAGAATAAGAAGATACTTCAGATGGCATCTAGTGAAATAAATCTTGAGGTAGAAATTTCCTGAACAAAATTGTAAACAATTATCTAGCCTCAACATGAAGACCTTTAGAGACTGGAAACTCATTATGTACTAAAGACTACACGGTTCATTTTTTAAAGAGAAAACTATCTGCAAGATAACTAACATGATTTTAAGATCTCAGGTTAAATATTAGATCTAGATATTAAAATTTATAAAATTTAAAAAATTTTAATTTATAAAAGTGCCAATTGTCAAGTAACCAAAAGCAAATTTTAAATACACAACCATGTCTATTTCTATAATAATGTAGTTTCTTTTTTTCTAAATACTTTTGTACAGTTTTTTAAGACAAAGAGACTTTTAAATTTAGTATCATAATGGCAAAAATTAGATATAAATCAATATCTCACACCCAGATAAGGTCAAAATGGGTATATGATTTACACATAAAGGGTAATATAAGTAAATTAGAGGAACATAGACTATTTTACCTGTCAGATTTATGAAAAAGGGAAAAATTATGACAAAAACAAGAGAAATAGATTATTACAAGAAATAAAATCAACAATTTTGACTCTATTAAATTTAAAAGTTTTTGTACAAACAAACCAATTTAACAAAGGTGAGAAGGGAACAGCAAACTGGGGAAAAAATTATATATATAAAGAACTAAGTCAAGTTTATAAGAATATAAGTCATTTCCCAATTGACAATGGTTAAAGAATATGAAAAAAGCAGTTTTCAGATGAAGAAATCAAAGCTATCAATAGTTATATGAAAAAAATGTTCTAAATCACTCTTGATTAGAGAAATGCAAATCAAAATAACTCTCAGGTACCATCTCACACCTATCACATTGGCCCAATATGACAGGAAAGTGATTAATGTTGGAGGGAATGTTGCATAATTAGGATATTTGGAACTAGGCCCCAAAGGCTCTAAAACAATGATCCTTTAATCCAGTAATACCACTACTAGGTCTGTATCCCAAAGATATTTTTTTAAAAAGTGAAAGGACCTACTTGTACAAAAATATTTGCAGCTGCTCTTTCTGTGGTGGCATAGATTTAGAAATTGAAGGAATGGCTAAACAAATTGTGGTATATGATAGTTATAGAATACTATTGTGCAGTAAGGGATGGTGAATGGGATGACTTCAGAAAGAGATGGAAAGATCAAATAAGCTTACCCAGGAGAACATTGTACACAGTAACAGCAATATTATGGAATGAACAATTGTGATAGACTTAGCTACTCTCAGCACCTAGGACAATTCTGAAAGAACTGCTTGAATTGGAATGCAGATCAAAGCATGGGATTTTTTTCACTTTTGTTTATTTGGGTTTTTGTTTTGAGGCTTTGGTTTTATATGATTATAACTTTTCAAAAATGAACAATATGGAAATATATTTTGTATGATAATACCCAGATCAAATTGCTTGGCAGCTTTGGGAAGGATGGAGGGAGGAAGAGACAATTTAGATCATATAACTTAAGAAAACTTATGTGGAAATTTATTACATATAATTGGCAAATACATAAATAAATTATAGAGAATAATAATTTAGGATCATAAATTCTTACATCAAATGTTTTAAAGAATGTTAAAGATAGACATACTCAAAAGAAGTTTATTTGGGCATTCCTTCCAGAAATTACAGTCATTTTGGTCCTTTAGATTTTTCTGTTATTTTTGAGAATCACACCACTAAAACTTGTACATTTGAAGGCTAACTCTTTATATATTTTTTGGTTGTTATGTCAAAGTCTTTTTGTTTAGTCATCTCTAATTCCCTGAAATCTTATACGTAGATTTCCTCACCTTTCTGTATCCAGCTCTTTTGAATAGATGAAGAAATAGACAGTGTTTTAAGTCTAAACTAATATGAGTCATAAACTAGTAAGTGTTTGAAGCTTGACTTGAACTCAGGTTTTCCCAATTAGAGGCTCAAAATTCATTCACTAAAAGCTGCTTCATCAACCAGCTATCTCCTGTTGACACCCATTTGACATATTTAATGTAAAAATGTACAACTTATAACATATTGCAAAATCTTTTCAAAATAAAATATTTTATGACATTACCATCTCTGTAGATTGCCCTTTATTGATATTTTACTTTTTGAATATGTTGATTGATTTATGCTCATTATCCTTATAATCATGAATAATAAAACAAATTCAAGCCAATTTTACAGCACATATTAAATGTATTGGTGAAAGGTAAAGTTAATTTCTAGTAAAATGCTCCTGAATTAAAAGTGGAAAATCTATCTTTAAAGCAACTTAAAAGCATTGCATTTAAAGGTGAAAAATTACCTACACCTTGAGTTCACATGATAGATTTTGATTTTAGGAATTTTCATGGTGTTATGTCCAGTAGAATTCCAATTGGGTATAGAAGGTGATCCTAAATTATTGGATAACATGATAGTTGAAGCCACAATCCATGATGAAGTTAAAAGAAAAAAAAATCTTAGAAATCAAAATCAATAAACTAGTTCAACTAGTCTCCTTTTTGTTGAGGCCTATAAACTACATGATGGCATCACCAGAGAAATATAGTGCATTGAAGAAAGAAGGGGATAGTTCTATTGTACTATGAGTTCATCAGAACATATATGGTATTTACTAGATAACTAAGTGGTACAGTGGAGAATATACTGTCCTTGAAATTAGGAAGAGGTAAATTAAAATCCAACTTCAGAACCATGCCCAAAGGGCCATAAAATTTTGCATACCTTTTGATCTAGTAGCACTAGATCTATATCCTAAAGAGTTTAAAGACAGAGTAAAAGGGCCTACTTATATTTATATTTATAGCAGCTCTTTTTGTGATGGCAAAGAATTGAAGAGATTTCTCTCTTTTGGGGAATGGATAAACAAGTTAGTGGTAAATGATTGTAGTGCCCCAAAGAGAAGTGAGCAGAACTAGTCAGTCACTGTATATAATAACAACACTAAAATACAATGATCAATTATTAATGATTAATTATTATCAACAAGGCAAGGATCAAGTATAACTCCAAGGCACTCCTGATGAAAAAAGGATATCCACTGTCAAAAAAAGAACAGATACTGTCCAAATGCAGATTGAAACTTTTTCCTCCTTGAATTTTTCTCTAGTATAAGCAATAGGTGCCTTGTTTTACAACATGAAGAACATGAAAATATATAATGTAAAAAACACACAAGGAGGGGCAGCTGGGTAGCTCAGTGGATTGAGAGCCAGGCCTAGAGACAGGAGATCCTAGGTTCAAATCTGGCCTTGGACACTTCCCAGCTGTGTGACCCTGGGCAAGTCACTTGACCCCCATTGCCTACCCTTACCAATCTTCCACCTATAAGTCAATACACAGAAGTTAAGGGTTTAAAATTAAAAAAAACACACACAAGGATAATAGGATGATTTAAATATGGGTTTCCTGACTTCAGATATATACTTTTTTTTTCTAAAATGTATGTTTCCACTCTAAACTTTGTGACTCTCACAGCATGTGTTCTTAAACCCTCATAGACATTAATTTTGTTTTCTTATTATTTTATATTCTCTCTTAAAGGTGTCTGTTTAACACAGTAGATAGAGCACTAAGCAGCACAGTGGCTAGAGAACTGAGCCTAGAGTTAGAAAGGCCTGAGTTCAAATCTAATCTCAGACACTTACTAGCTACATAACCCTGGGAAAGTCTCTTTCTTTCTTGCTTGCTTGCTTTCTTTCTTTCTTTCTTTCTTTCTTTCTTTCTTTCTTTCTTTCTTTCTTTCTTCTGCTTTGGTTTTCTCAGCTGTAAAATGAGGGCAAACCAGAGAATTTACATGTTAGGATTGTTGTGAGGTTCAAATGAGATACCATCTGTAAGGCACTTAAGATGCCTGGAACATGACAGGAATGAGGTGAATGCTGATTCCCTCTTCCCTGATTCACAAGGTAGTGTGGTAATTTGTTTGTCTAGTGTATTTAAAAAGAACACCAACCTTTAGATCCAACTCTGAAACCAATTATTTCATCTTTAGAAATATTTATTATGGCGGGGAAAAGTGGACTCATTTATAAAGATGCTGGTAGGTATAGGATTCAAACCTCTTACTATCATTGCCCTGTTCTTCACATTGTTAACCAATAAAAATAGTCATCTTGCACAGTAATTCTCCACTGATATGTTATTGTGATATAGATATAGCCCTTGGCTTCTTTAAGATGACGTCCTAGAATGTAAGTTCTCCCAGTGTCTACCTCGCTAGAAAGGTTTTAGGGGGTTTAAATATAGGTTGGGAATATTTTGTATCTCTTCTCTGATGACCCAAAATATAGGAAATTATGAAGAGGATAATCATAAAAGGGTTGAACATCATGTGATGAATATTATTGGCCATAGCAAGTCACAAAATAGATAAAAATATAAAAATCTCCTTAATTTTTGTGACTGCCTTTTATTGAAAGGTAAGAATAACGTTGATTCCAGGTCATCTACAAATATTAATTTACCTGTTTGGAATTTTTATTTCATCTTTTTACTAAAGGCCAATGGGTTGGTGTATAATGAAAAAGGCTAATTCATATTCATATTGACATCATTATAAACAAATTAGAAAGATATGAAGATATTGTTTCTAGCTGGAAGGATATTTCAAAGAAATGTGTCACTATTGGATCAAAGGTAAAAAATAAACATCTTTTCATGATATATTCACATATAATGATAGCAATTGGAAATGATCATGATGAATTTAAGTGAATATACCACCATAAAAGTAATTTCTCCTTATACATCAATGTTTCTTATAGAGGATATAGAAACAGAAATATTCTATGAAGAACTTGAAAATATTGTTAAAACTAGGTCAAAATAAACTCTGGCATTAGAGGACTTCAACATGAAACTGGGAACATGAAAATTGTATTAGGAAACCTAGTTCAGTATATTTTTAACCAAAATATTTCACCAATATATCACGAAAACTTTGATCAAAAAGACGTTGAGTACATTTCTTATTCTAATGGATATCTAATTAATTAATGATCAGATTCAAAACATAGCCTTGTAAGCTACAGTATTAAAAAACCATCCACAACCTTCAGAGCCATCCTTAGAACATTTAGGTGGCAAGTAGTGAGCTCTTGGGACCTACTCAGTCTATCATTTGCTGTCAGAAGAGTAACTGAAGAGTATGTGCTACAGAATCAATAGATTTTTTTTCAAGGATATGTAGAAGTTGATGTCGAGTATCATCCCCAACATCAAGTAAAGCATTTCACTATAGGCACTGGGCCAGCAGCCTCAAGTCATGTGTTAGTCCAGATTCTAAATTTTTTATTGGAGTTAACATAGAATTTGGGGATGGTGAGAGCCTATTATATTATCATAACACTGAAAGCTCCTTTCAGTACAGAGATAAACAATTCACATATTCATGTGCTATGCTTCTATTTAAGAATACTTGGCTATAGTTTATAAAGGAAATGTGGTTACTCAAACAATATTAATGTTTGTTCCATTTTTCTAGGGAGTTTGTATCCCGGACCTTTCTCACTCAATGTTGATGCAAGGGGAAAAGCAAATTAAGGAGAGTGATCTCTGGTTTTGTATTTGAAGGCCTTTTCTTCATTTTACATATTGAGACCTACACATTGAATCTTTTGTATATCCTAGATGGTTGAAAGGATCAGAAAGAAGTTGGGCCAGTGTTGAAAAGTATCACAAACAATATGATGTGTAAAGGAGTGGGGAGGAATTAATTCGTATGAAGGTGCCCATTGTCTTTTATATCATATGCTTATAGGATGAAGTACTATATAATGAGACATTTATATAATTCAGATAATCATAGATTATTATATGGTACATATTTTTATGTTCATCATCTTATAAAAGAAGACATATCACTTACACTAGAGAAAAATCATGGAAGAAATAAAGTAAAGAATGGTATGTTTTCCATTTCCATTCAGGTTCTGTTCATTGTATGGAAGTGGTTTTCCTTTTTTTCTCATGAATTTCTTGAATTGTCCTGGATTCCCTTGCCTTCTTCATAATAGTTGAGTCTTTCATAATTGATCCCTACACATTATTGTTGTTACTATGTACAAACATTATCTTGGTTCTGATAACTTCAATTCGAATCACTTCATTTAAGTCTTTCCAGTTTGTATTGTGATCATATTTGTTATTTCTTATGACACAGTAGTATTCCATTACAAGCATATACCATAGATTGTTTAATCATTCCCCAGTTGATGGACATCCCTTCAGTTTCCAGTTCTTTGTCACCACAAAAAAAGCTGCCATAAATATTTTTGTACAGATAGAATTTTATTTTCTCATTAAGCTTTTTGGGGTACATACCTGATAGTGATATTGTGGGATCAAAGAGTTTTATGACCCTTTGGGCATGGTTCCAGATTTCTCTCTAGAGTGACTGTATCAGTTAACAACTCCAAGTTTCACTAGTAGTCTATTAGTGTCCAAATTTTTTCACATCTCCTCCACTATTTAATATTTTCCTTCTTGTCATGTTAACTAGTCCAATGGGTGTGAGATGGTACCTCAGAGTTGTTTTAATTTGTATTTCTCGAATTAATATTGATTTGGAGCATTTTTTCCATATGACTAAATATAGTTTTAATTTTATCTGGGAATTGCCTGTTTTTGGGAAACACTTTGTATTCTTATAAATTTGACTAGATTCTCTATATATTTGAGAAATGAAGTCTCTGTCAGGAAGAATTGCTATAAAGATTTTTCTCCCAGTTTGTTTTTTGCCTTTTAACCTAGGTTGCATTGGTTTTGTTTGGGGAGAAACTTTTAAATTTAAACTTTTAAGTTATCTATTTTATGCACCATGATGTTCTCTATGTCTTGCTTTGACTATACAGTTTTAGTGCATATAAAAATTGGTTTAAAATCATTGGGGAGGGGGGGCAGCTGGGTAGCTCAGTGGATTGAGAGCCAGGTCTAGAGATGGGAGGTCCTAGGTTCAAATCTGACCTCAAACACTTCCCAGCTGTGTGACCCTTGGCAAGTCACTTGACCCTCATTGCCTAGCCCTTACCACTCTTCTGCCTTAGAGCCAATATACAGTATTGACTCCAAGACGGAAGATAAGGGTTTAAAAAAATAAATAAATAAATAAATAAAGCACTGGCATGAGGTAAAACCATGGTAATGGAATAGAGGAGCAATCAGCTGTGCTCTCCCAAATTCCCCTCCTGATAACTCTAAAATAATGCTTCTAACTGAATTACGTAGTGTCAGAACAAAAAAAAAAAAAACAGATGAAAAAATTTTCTAGTCCAAAGCAATTTAGGTCAGCAAAAAAGGACTGTTTCATAGAAGTAGTGATTAGGTAGGCCTGGAATACAAAGTAGAACTCAAAGCCTCATTTCAGCAAGTAGTGAGCTTTGGGGGTGACTGCATTGGTGACAACAGCAGTTTCAGAAACTCTCAGCCTACCAATGGCATTGGATTGAACAACTAGTCAGAAAAAAAGATTGCAGGGAATACTTTGCCACAATTGGGATCAGGACCCTATTGTGTGGTCCATATGTAATTTAAATTACAGTCCCAAGATCTAAGGGACTGAAAGGACTTTCAGCCAAAGATAAGCAGGTATCCTGTTCATTGTTCCAGGGTAGAGAAGAAAGCTTGTGGTCACTTATGATGGAGAAGGGACACTGGTCTCAATTCTAAAAAAAATTGAAACATTAGAAATTATGGCTGAAAGAGAGGACCTGGTCATAGTTCCAGAGCCAGGAGTAATGCTATCACTGATGGCTACAGGAGAAGATCCTTTCCTGTGTAATAACCAGCACATAGGCTAAGAGAAAAGTAAACATACCTTACTCACAAGTATATTATCTTGGAAGCACCTGAAGACGCCCAAACTTACCTGTGAAAAAACATCAGCAAGGTAGACCTGAAACTTAGGATGATGTCCCCTCTGCACCAAGTACATACTCTTAACACAAAATTAAATAACAGAATCTGACAAAAACAAGTTATTATGCTGCAGAAACCCAGAAGATAATTATATGAAAGTAGCTATAAACAAAGCCTCAAAGAAAGAAGTGGATTGGATACAGTCCCAAAAAGAACTCCAAGATGAGCTCAAAAAGAATATTTAAAATTAAATAAGAAAGAGAGGGAAAATTGGGAAAGAAAATAAGAATGATGCAAACAAATTATGAAATGAGAGTCAACAGTTTGGTAAAGTAAATACAAAATTAATAAAGAAAATAACACCTTAAAAAGCAGAATTGTTCAAAGTAGCAAAAGAGACAAAACAATCCGCTCAAAAGAAGAGTGCTTTAAAAATCAAAAATTGCCAAATGTAAAAAGAAGTACAAAAGCTCACTTTTAAAAAATCCCTTAAAGTTAGTATTGGGCAACTGGAAATAAATGACTGCATAGACATCAAAAAACAATTTAATAGTCCTTCTTCATTACAGGTTAAGATGGCAGCAGAGTAAGAAGCAGCTCTTAACCTCTCCTGACCGAAAAACACAAAACTCCTCAAGGGGACATAAAAACAAGTCCAGACTAATGGAGGAACCCCACAACAGGGCACAGCATGGAAGGTATGTGGAATCGAGGCATTTCCATGCTATAAAGGGGTGAAACAACTCTCACTAAATCACGGGCTGAGCAACCACCCGACCCCCACCCCCTCCACACACAACACCTATAGCGCCGAAGCCAGATAAAAAGAAATAGAGCAAGTTTGGGGCACCCATCGAGTCATTGGCAGCTCCAGGGCCTGTTCCTGAGAGCAGCAAGATTTAGGACCCCAAAAAGCTAACGAACGCACACAAAATTTGAGCGTGGGAGCAGGGCGCCCAGAGAGGACGCAGGGCGCAGAGCACTGGCTCAGAGTGCAGGCACGGGTGGAGGCGTGGGTGGAGGCAGACACAACCATGAGCTAAAGCTCTGAAACCCTGAGTGGGGAACCAGTGAAGACAGGTATACGACTGTGGAAGCAGCGCCCTGAGACTAGTAAAGAAACCTCTGGCAGAGGATCAAGCAAGGGGGTCCACCAGGGGGCTTGACCGCGGACAGACCCTGAGTGCAAGGATAAACCTGAGAAGCTGCTGGGCTAACGATTGGCTACCCAGTCTCAGGAAGTTCAGAAGAGAAAGATTAACAACAAGAAAAAGAAGTCTTTAACACTTGACAGCTTTTACACAGAGAAAATCCAGACAACCTAGCAAACAGGAGGAGAACAAACAAACATCCGGACCCTCCTCAAATAAGGAAAACTCCTCACAAGCTATGGAAGAGTTCAAAACTGAGATTTTGAGGAAAATGGAAGCGATCTGGCAAGAAAATAACTGTTTAAAGGGTAGAATCTTGCAATTGGAAAGTGAGGCTCAGAAACCAAATGAACTGATAAGCAAATTGAACACCAGAAATGACCAGATTGAAAAGGAATACCAGAAGATTATGGCCAAAAACCAGAAGATTATAGCTGAAAATCAAAAGATCATAGCCAAAAACCGAAAAATTATAGCCGAAAATCAATCCCTAAAGGCTAGAATTGAGCAAGTAGAAGCTAATGATCTCTCAAGACAACAAGAACAAATAAAACAAAGTCAAAAGACTGAAAAAATAGGAGGAAACATGAAATATCTCAATGAGAGACTGACAGACCAAGAAAACCGGTCTAGAAGAGACAATTTGAGAATAATCGGTCTTCCAGAAAAACCAGAAATTAATAGAAACCTGAACTCCATACTAACAGAAATAATTCAGCAAAATTGCCCTGAAGTCCTACAACAAGACGGCAATATAGACATTGAAAGGATTCATAGAACACCTGCGACATTCGATCAAGAAAAGAAAACAACCAGAAATATAATTGCAATATTCAAGAGTTTCCAAGCAAAAGAAAAAATCTTACAAGAAGCCAGAAAGAAACAATTCAAATATCAAGGAGCACCAATCAGTATCACACAGTATCTGGAAGCCTCCATGCTAAAAGATTGCAAGACTTGGAATACGATATTCAGAAAGGCAAGAGAGCTGGGCCTGCAACCACGGATCAACTACCCATCAAAATTGACTATATATTTCCAGGGGAAAGTATGGGCATTCAACAAAATTGAAGAATTCCAGGTATTTGCACAGAAAAGACCAGGGCTAAATGGAAAGTTTGATATCCAACCACAAAAATCGAGAGAAACCTGAAAAGGTAAATAAGATACTGAAGGGAAAGAAAGAAAACTTATAATTTTTAAATTTTCCTTTTTAAGGGCCTCAGTGAGATCTAATTATCTGTATTCCTATGTAGAGAAATGTTACGAATAATTCTCTGTAGTGAACTCTATTCACTACTATAATATTCACTATTATAGTAATCAGAAGAATAATTCATAGGGTGAGGGTGGAACACCAAATAATCTAAGATGGCATGGGGGATGGGAAAGAGGGGGTGAATAGCAGGGAACACCAAGAGAAACTTGAGTCAATAAGAAAATAGAATATTCTATTACACACAAAGAGGGCATGGGAGGGAGAGGGGACAAATACTATTATAAGAAGGAGAGGAAGAGAGCATTAAGAGGTAATAATCAAACCTTACTCTTAGTGTAATCAACTCTGAGAGGAAAGAGTAGCTATACTATCCATTGGGACATAAAACTCTTATCTAACCCTTCTGAGAAAGTTAGAAGGGATAAACCTAGGGGAGCAGGGGAGTGGGGAGGTCAAAAAAAGGGAGGGGAGAAGAGGGAGGGAATTCATAAGGCCTTTAAAAACAAAAAGAGGGGGATAAAATAAGGGAGGGGGTAGAAAGGGAAGTTAATCAAGGGAGGGGATAAGGGATAGCTGCTCAATAGCAAACCACTGATTTAAAAAGAAAAAGTATAAGGAAAAAGGGGGTAGGAAGAGGGGAGGATTCGAAAATGTCAGCAAATGCACAACTGATGATTATAACTCTGAATGTGAATGGGATGAACTCACTCATAAAACGGAAGCAAATAGCAGAGTAGATTAGAAACCAAAATCCCACCATATGTTGTCTACAAGAAACACATATGAGGCGGGTGGACATACACAAGTTTAAGGTTCAGGGTTTAAGCAAAATCATTTGGGTGTCAAATGAGAAAAAGAAGGCAGGAGTGCCTATTATGATTTCTGACAAAGCCAAAGTAAAAATAGATAGGATTAAAAAAGACAGGGAAGGTCATTACATCCTGATTAAAGGCAGTATAAACAATGAGGAAATAACACTGCTCAATATGTATGCACCAAGTGGCATAGCACCCAAATTCATAAAGGAGAAACTGGCAGAGGTCAAGAAGGAAATAGATAGTAAAACCATACTAGTGGGAGATCTAAATATTCCTCTGTCAGATCTAGATAAATCAAACCGAAAAATAAATAAGAAAGAGGTAAGAGAGGTGAATGAAGTCCTAGAAAAAAAAGATCTAATTGATATGTGGAGGAAAATAAATAGGGACAAAAAGGAATACACCTTCTTTTCAGCTGCACATGGTACATTCACAAAGATTGACCATGTTATAGGGCATAGAATCATTGCAAACAAATGCAGAAGAGCAGATATAAGAAATGTAACCTTCTCAGATCATAATGCAATAAAAATAATAATTAGTAAGGGCACCTGGACAGGCAAATCAAAAACCAATTGGAAATTAAACAATATGATTCTCCAAAACCAATTAGTCAAAGAAGAAATCATAGAAACAATCAACAATTTCATGGAAGAGAATGACAATGATGAGACATCCTACCAAACTCAGTGAGATGTAGCCAAGGCAATACTCAGGGGGAAATTTATATCCATGAATGCATATATTAACAAATTAAGGAGAGCAGAGATTAATGAATTGGGCATGCAACTCAAAAAATTAGAAAGCGAGCAAATTAAAAATCCCCAGATGAAAACTAAATTAGAAATATTAAAAACCAAGGGAGAAATTAATAAAATCAAAAGTAAAAGAACTATTGAATTAATAAATAAGACTAGAAGCTGGTACTTTGAAAAAACAGATAAAATAAACAAAGTACTGGTCAATCTAATAAAAAAAAGGAAAGAAGAAAACCAAATTGATAGTATCAAAGATGAAAAGGGAGACCTCACCTCTAATGAAGGGGAAATTAAGACAATCATTAAAAACTATTTTGCCAAATTATATGGCAATAAATATAACAATTTAGGAGATATGGATGAACATTTACAAAAATATAAACTGCCTAGATTAACAGCAGAAGAAATAGAATACCTAAATAATCCCATATCAGAAAAAGAAATTGAACAAGCCATCAAAGAACTCCCTAAGAAAAAATCGCCAGGGCCTGATGGATTCACAAGTGAATTCTATCAGACATTCAAAGAGCAACTAATCCCAATACTATACAAATTATTTGATATGATAAGCAAAGAAGGAGTCCTACCAAATTCCTTTTATGACACAAATATTGTACTGATTCCAAAGCCAGGGAGACCAAAAAGAGAGAAAGAAAACTACAGACCAATCTCCCTAATGAACATAGATGCAAAAATCTTAAATAGAATATTAGCAAAGAGACTCCAGCAAGCAATTAAGAAGATCATCCACCATGATCAGGTGGGATTCATACCAGGAATGCAAGGTTGGTTCAACATTAGGAAAACCACCCACATCATTGACCATATCAACAGTCGAACAAACAAAAATCACATGATTATCTCAATAGATGCTGAAAAAGCCTTTGACAAAATACAGCATCCATTCCTATTGAAAACACTGAAAAGTATAGGGATAGAAGGACCTTTCCTAAAACTAATAAACAGTATATACCTAAAACCATCAACAAACATCATATGCAATGGGGATAAATTAGAAGCCTTCCCAATAAGATCAGGAGTAAAACAAGGATGCCCATTATCACCTCTATTATTCAACATAGTACTAGAAACACTAACAGTAGCAATTAGAGAAGAAAAAGAAATTGAAGGTATCAAAATAGGTAAGGAGGAGACTAAGCTATCACTCTTTGCAGATGATATGGTGGTCTACTTAAAAAATCCTAGAGAATCAACTAAGAAGCTTATAGAAATAATCAACAACTTTAGCAAAGTTGCAGGATACAAAATAAATGCACATAAATCATCAGCATTTCTATACATTTCCAACACACTAGAGCAGCAAGAAGTAAAAAGAGAAACACCATTCAAAATCACCCTAGACAATATAAAATACTTAGGAATCTACCTACCAAAACAAACACAGCAATTATATGAAAACAACTACAAAACACTTTCCAAACAAATAAAACTGGATCTAAACAATTGGAAAGCCATTGATTGCTCATGGGTAGAACGAGCTAACATAATAAATATGAGAATTCTACCCAAATTAATTTACCTATTTAGCGCCATACCTATCAAGCTACCAAAAAACTTCTTTACTGAATTAGAAAAAACTATAACAAATTTCATTTGGAATAACAAAAGATCAAGAATATCAAGGGAAATAATGAAAAAATGTGAAGGAAGGGGGCCTAGCAGTACCAGATATTAAACTATACTATAAAGCAGCTGTCATCAAAACAATATGGTACTGGCTAAGAGATAGAAGGGAGGATCAGTGGAATAGACTTAGGGTTAATGACATCAGCAAGACAGTGTATGATAAACCCAAAGAGCCCAAGTTTTGGGACATGAATCCACTATTTGACAAAAACTGCTGGGAAATTTGGAAAACAATATGGGAGAGATTAGGTCTAGATCAACATCTCACACCCTACACCAAGATAAATTCAGAATAGGTGAACGACTTGAATATAAAGAGGGAAACTATAAACAAGTTAAGTGAACACAGAATAGTTTACTTGTCAGATCTGTGGGAAAGGAAAGACTTTAAAACCAAGCAAGAGTTAGATAAAATTACAAAATGTAAATTAAATGGTTTTGATTATATTAAACTAAAAAGTTTTTGTACAAACAAAAACAATGTAGTCAAAATCAGAAGGGAAACAACAAATTGGGAAAAAATCTTTATAACGAAAAACTCTGACAGGGGTCTAATTACTCAAATATACAAGGAGTTAAAGGAATTGTATAAAAAATCAAGCCATTCCCCAATTGATAAATGGGCAAGAGACATGAATAGGCAATTTTCAGGTAAAGAAATCAAAAGTATCAATAAACACATGAGAAAGTGTTCCAAATCTCTAATAACTAGAGAAATGCAAATCAAAACAACTCTGAGGTATCACCTTACACCTAGCAGATTGGTTAAAATGAAAGAAGGGGAGAGTAATGAATGTTGGAGGGGATGTGGCAAAATTGGGACATTAATGCATTGCTGGTGGAGCTGTGAACTGATCCAGCCATTCTGGCTGGCAATTTGGAATCATGCTCAAAGGTGTAGTATACAGAATTGGGGGTTATAGTTCTTTTCTAGCTTTGGCTGAGTTCCAAAAAGCAGTTGGGCTTTTAGAATCTTGAGGAGACGGGCAGTTGACTGGATCTTCCGTGGAGGGAGGAAGTCAATGATCGAGCTCTTAGATTATCTAGCTTCAATATTGAAATTTAGCCTAGCATTGATATATTTACTTAAGAAATTATTATTTTAGATAGACCCTTTATATCTTCCTTTCCTAATACCACCCTGCCTTCCCTCCCTTACCTTAGTGGCTGTGGAGTTTATAAGGAGAGAAATTAGAGAGGAGTTAAATCTGTGAAGAGTTATCTAATTGACAGCATCATTTATAATTTAATCAAATTATCATTTATTCCTTTTAGATAGCATTTTGTAAGACTGAGTTTAAGGCAGGTCCTTACTCAGATTTATCTTCACTTCCCTTCCCCCACCTGAGGTTCCTGAGATAACTGATAGGGCTTTCTTTTAATCCACCTTCCTAACCAACATCCTTCAAACAAAATAAATCCTTTTGTGTTTAAATAGTCCTATTTAGTGTAATTTGTCTGTTAGTTATCAAGAGGGAAGAAGAGGGAAAGAGACAAAATACTCTGAGCTCAGAGGGTAGCTGGTGCATCCATCTTGAAGGAAGGTGTTACTTTAAAATAGGTCCCTTCCTGTGAAATTAACTAAAGCCTGTTTGTTAATTTCAGTCCAGTCTATTTCCTTCAGCTTGTGTTTTAGTCTAAGTCCCAGTCTGTAAGCCTTGCAGTGTTATTCAGTTTAGTTTAACTTCTCTTCTCCCAAAAAGATCTCTGTTCCCTTCTGTGTTATACTCCTGACTTCAGTCCTATTATACCCTGAATCACCTTTAATCCCAGCCTATCTGTAGCCTAATTTATCCACTTACCAAGTCTCCAATCATCCTCCTTTTCAATTCCCTTATCCCAAACACCTTTCCTCAAATTACCATCATAACAAAGGGCTATAAAAGAATGCCTGCCCTTTGATCCAGCCATACCATTGCTGGGTTTGTACCCCAAAGAGATCATAGATAAACAGACTTGTACGAAAATATTTATAGCTGCGCTTTTTGTGGTGGCAACAAATTGGAAAAGGAGGGGATGTCCTTCAATTGGGGAATGGCTGAACAAACTGTGGTATATGTGGGTGATGGAATACTATTGTGCTAAAAGGAACAATAAACTGGAGGAGTTCCAGGCGAACTTGAGAGACCTCCGGGAACAGATGCAGAGCGAAAGGAGCAGAGCCAGAAGAACGTTATACACAGAGACTGATATACTGTGGTAAAATTGAATGTAATGGACCTCTGTACCAGTAGCAATACAATGACCCAGGACAATTCTGAGGGATTTATGGTAAAGAATGCTACCCACATTCAGAGGAAGGACCGCAGGAGAGGAAACATATAAGAAAAACAACTGCTTGAATGCATGGGTCGGCGTGGACATGATTGAGGGTGTGGACTCGAAACTACCACACCAATGCAACTACCAACAATTTGGAAATTGGTCTTGATCAAGGACACATGACAAAACTAGTAGAAATGTGCATCTGCCATGGGTGGGGGGATTGCGGGGGGTGAAGGGGAAAGGAGGAGCATGAACATTGTAACCATGTTAAAAATGAATATTAATAAATGTTTGAAAAAAAACAATTTAATAAAATGAAAAGAATGAAAAAATAGAAGAAAATATGAAATATCCAATTGGAAAGAGAGATAATTTGAGAACCATCAACAAAAGAAGATGGATATCATATTTCAAGAAATTATCAAGGAAACTTCCCTTGATATCCTAGAACCAGAACCAGGTAAAATAGAACTTTTGAAAGAGATTCCAAAATGACAGCTCCCAGAAAAATTATAGCTAGATTCTGGAGCTCCAAGGGTAAAGAGGAAAGATTGCAAGAAGCCAGAAAGAAAAAAAAATGAGTGAAGAATCATAAGGAAATCAATAAAGTTAAGTTATTTCCAATGTAACATGAGAAGATAAAAATTATAATTCCTGAAAACTTTATCATTATTAGAATAGTTAGAAGTATATGAGGATATGGTATATCTGACACATGTGTGAGATGGTTATAAAAGGATGATTCAAAATAAACAAAATTAACTAATTAGAAAGAAGGATAAATTGGGAGAAGGAAGAGAAAGAATGGGGAATTTTATCTTTCAAAAATGAGACATGGAAGGAAGAACTTTTATTTATATTTTATAATAAAGTAACAGTAAAACTATGCAAATGACATCAAAAAGATGCCTCACCATGACTGAACAGACACACAAGAAATCTGTACTAAAAGTACAGGATCATTCTAAATAAAGGAAGTTCTAAAAGAATAATTGTATGGTACTCATAGAGGGGGAAAAAGTGAAAATTAGTAGCTACTGGCCCATATTCTCTAAGAAAATAGCTTTTACACATTTGAAAGCTACTTTAGATTAAAACATAAAGCAACAGGCAGGTATATGAGTTTCTATATAACACAATATCTTTAAGCCTCTCAAGATTTATACAGAATAAAAATTAGAATATGTTAATTTCTTATTTTTAAAAAATATTTAGAGTAGGAGAATAAAATTCAGGCTTTAAGGTCCTTCTGGAATAAGACATTAATCTATTATATCTCAAGATTATATAGATTCCTGTGAAAATACAGAATAAAGATAACAGTTTGACAAGTTGTTTATTTCTTTTCTTTTGCACTGATTTGTCCCCTATGTCTGGAATGCATTTCCTTAAAATCTCTACCCTTTAGAATTTCTTATTTCCTTTCAGAGTCAGCTCTGGTGCTTCCTTCTACATGAAGATTTTCTTGATCCTCTAGGCATGTGTGTCTCACCACCAAAATTATCTTGCATATGTATTTTGTATCATACTTATTAGAATAAGTAGAATACATACTGAATGCTCTAGATATATTAAAAGCTCCTAGAGGTCAGTACAAATTGATATTTGTTTTAGTATCGCCAACTTGTTATACATGATAGGCACAAATGATTACTGACTGAATAATTTGCAACAAATTACTTGTAAAATACACTTGTGTGTATATGTATGCATGTGTGTACAGGGATCTTTGTCATGGAAGATTGTACATGCTCATTCTAAAGAGCAAAAGGATTCAGTATATATGGTGAGGTTAGAAAAGTGCCTCTATTAACATGACTAATAATTTATTAAACCTCGGAATGCTATGCAAATTCCTTAGTGAAATCTGCTAATAGGAAGGGGTTAATCAAACTATCCTCACTGGAAAAATAAAATGGATGAAGAATGTACATTTTTAAAGACTATGACTTGGAGTTAAATGGGTAGCTACTGAAATAACCTATTTTTTTCTGTCTTGTCTGCCTTTTGATGGTAGTGGAAGGACATATGGTGGTGGGCATGAGTAGAAAGTGTCCCATTACTAATGAAATACATCACAACAAGTTATCCCCCCCCCAAAAAAAGAGAGAAATAATGAGAGGAAAAGGGAGAGATGAGAGATTAAGGCTATATATGAAAGGAAGATAGTTGTAGTCCTACAGTGAGAATTAGAGATCATACAAGGGCATCTTGAGTGTGATATCATGATCACTGAGATGTTAAATGAACCAGAGGAAGAGCTCTTATGTTTGAAATAAAATCTCCGAAGAATTTTGAAGAAGACCAAAACTATAATCTAGGACAGTAATGACAAACTTGTGGCACATGTGTCAAAAAGGGCATGCAGAGTCCTCTCTATGGCCATGCCTTCAGTTTTCCACCGGAGTTTCTTAATAGAAAGCCAGAGGGACTCGGGGCAAAGCTGTTCCCCTCCCACTCTCCTTGAGCTTCCTCCCTCTGCTACCTGGTGTAAGAGGGGATGAGGTTCATATGCTGCCTGAGAGTGCAGCTGAGTCTGTGGTGAAGGTGATTCCCACGATGGGGTTAGAGAGGAGCTAGGTTTGAGGTGAGCATTGCTCTAGCATGGAGGTAGAGGAGAGCAGAGCTGGAGGGGGAACAGAGTACTAGGAGCACTCTTCTCTCCCTTTCCACCTGTGCCTCTCATCACCTGCCCCTCTACCTAGCTCCCTCCCCCATCTAGGGAAAGGAAGGGGGCACAAGACAAGATGGGGGTGTGGCACTTGGGGCCTGGGGGTATGGCACATAGTCTAATGGGTGGGGTAGGGATGGAGCCCGGCACTCCATCTCTAAAAGGTTCGTCATCACTGGCCTAGAATAAGAAGGCATACAAAAGCTGCAACATATATAGGTGGAGGGGATGTCCACATGGATGAAATGATGAGTCTTTTAAGGTAAATAAATATGAAATTTCAGCTAGGTTATTAAGGTGCTTAGTATTTTCACCATAGACTTTACTATTTCTAGAGCAATATTATTTATAGAAATATTTTTCATTTTTCCCACTTGAAGCCATTTGTTTTTATTGTCATTCTGATTTGAAAGATGTTCACTGAATTAGTCAGCACTTGTTTGTATAATCAAAAATTTTAATCCATTTGAGGGTTCCTTGGCTTAGCCATTTATGTCCCTAGCCAAGCTAAGATATAGGCTAATCTACACGAGTAGGATAATACATTGTAAAATACATTTGCGAGTGTGTGTATATGTATGTGTGTGTATGCATGTATGTAAATATGATTCTGTTTCTTGGAAGATTGTACCTGCATATTCTAAAGAGCAAAGGACTCAGTACCTATGGTAAGGTTATCAATGTATCTTTATTCACATCACAGTGTAAAATTCAAATTACATATTCAAGATAATTTTAGTGGTGAGACACAAATGCCTAGAGAACCAGGAAAATCTTCATGTAGAAGGGAGCATTGGAGCTTTTAAAGGAAAATGAATAATCTCTCATGCACGTGAATGTATTCAAAGGAAAAGGAAGGGGATGGTTGGGGAAAGGGGACATATCTCTATGTACCAAGTTTCTCCTCAGGGGAGATTACAGTTGATTTTGACTTTTAAGTGTTTATGGAGTATACTTTGAGATATTCCTGAAAGCTTTCAGTGACACATTTTTCCTTTCTCCCAGAGGATGTGAGCTAGTATATTATAACATGCTGCTTTTCTTTTCTTAATTTGAAAGCTGGAAATTTATCTGTCTCTTAAAATTGGAGGGGGGTGGTGTATCTAAACCAGAAGCAAATTTGTCTAGATCTAGATTAATCCTCTTCAAACTGCCCTCTCAATTGCATATTAGAAGATAAAGATGCATCACAATATTAAAAGTCAAAGGACAGAAGAGGATGTATTAGTTCTATACATTCTATGAGAAGTGAACTTACCATTAACATCTCCAAATAACTGAGATTATATTGTTTACTGAAATAATAATATTTCCCATTTAACTTTGATGCCACTACCTGAAGCAATGTGCATTCAGAGAGGTCAGGGAAAGTATTTGCATCATTCTAAAGAAAACTATATTCCTTAATTTGTATTCCTACTTTGGCTCTAGTGCATCGCATTCTGAAACCTATTAAGTCTGATAAATCATTCCAATGATGCATTTCATCTTTGTACTCCTACATACTGAATTACATAGTTATTGGACTTGGTTTGTCATGAAGTTAACCTATTAAACCTATAGACTAGGAAATATGTTCCTCTAACTAGGTTAGAATATTAGCCTCTTTATTTATTCCAAAAATAAGGAATAGAGATTCTCCCATGTGCTTCCCAGGAAATGTTAGAGCCCTTTTTCTAACCTGAGCCATAGTGTTCTTATTTAATTTCTTTGCCTTGTTTGGTATCCAGAATATTGATGATTATTGATCACTCATAATTATGTTCTTTGAACCCAATCTTCCATAAGGCTTACTGTGCACTCACCTAGAAAAGGCAATGTCACCCTTTCCAGGGAATCAGATCAATCAAAACTGGAAATAAATTCAAGAGCACAACAAACCTGACTTGTGCAATACTCATTCATCTGTGATGATGTCATTCATAAAGAAAAGACATTTTTATCATGGCAGCTTAGGGGACTAGGATAAGTCTTCAGAAAGTAGGTTTTGAGCTGAGTAGTGAAGGAAGCCAGGGAAATTAAAAGGATGGTAGGAGGTGAAGATCATTCTAGGCATGGGGGATAGCCAGTGAAAAGGCACTCAGAAAGAAAATGGAATATCATGATCAAGGAACTGGGTCAGTGTTGCTGTATTAAAGAGTGTGTGGAAAGGGGACAAGATATAAGAAGTCTGTAGAAGAAAGGGTCCAGGTTATTAAGAGCTTTAAATGCCAAACAAAAGAATTTCTGTTTGACACTAGACATATTATGAAACTGCTCTATCACCTTGAGGAGAGGAGTTTGGGGGTGACATAGTCAGACCTACAAAGGAGTAACATGGATGGATTTAGAAAAATCACTTTAGCAGCTGTGCATAGACTGGAGCAAGGAGACCAATTAAAAAGATTTTATAGTAATACAGGTTAAATGTAATGAGGTTTGGAAGTAGGCTTGTTACTGAATATCTGCAGAAAAAGGGGACATATACAGGTGATATTGTCAAGATAGAACTGATAAGATCTTCCTGAGAAGAATGTATTATATTGTACTATAGGGCAGAGGTGTCAAATAAGAGGGTTATATACACGGAGCCTACAACACTCTTGAGTATAGGCAAACCAAATTAAAATATAACTAGGAAATATTTAACAAAATAAATAAAATTACAGTAAAACCAAGATAATATCTCATTTTATAACTGAATCAATATGCATCTCACAAAGGTTCTTATGTATGATTTAGTGACCCTCGTTTCTATTTGAATTGAATGCTACTGCTTTAGGGTAAAATAGTACTTTGTTAACTTTAGGCCAAGAAAATTACTCCAATTCTCTGTTGAGGTTCATCATACAGACTTCTGTTTTCTTGGATATCTTTTGGATTGATTCGTTTATGTATTTTCTCTTAAGTCAGGTAATAATAAATATAACTTTGACTACCCTGGCACCTGCTACCTGAAGATCATATATGTTACATTTCACCCAATTCCAAGGCTTCTCTGGTACTCATAAAGTGGTTTAGGGCATCTAGGTTCTCTTCCAAGGGCTCTATCCACCACTAATAGTATTCCCTCAATTGTAAAGAATGTGTAGGGTGTATCCCAGTTCTATTTAGCTACTAACAGTCCCAAGTTCTAAGGTTCAAGTTCCCTTTGGGATCAAATTCCAAGCACCCATTTTTTTGGGCCAATGGACTGAAAGTAGAAGAGGAGGTATCTCCTTTTTCCATTTCAGTTCATGTTATTAACATTGTGAATGAAATATATGTGATCTTCACTTTCTGGGCATAGCAGCAAAAAGCTCTCAGGAAGGAGAAACTGACCTAGAAACAGAGCAACTACTTTGACAAAAGAAGCTACTTAATCCATGTAGTAAAAGAAAAAAGTGGGCTGTAGATTAGGGGATCAGAGCATGCTCCAAGCAAGTCCTCATAACATACACAATAAAAAGGGTGAAAAAGAAGAAAAATTGACTTGCTGAAGCCTGAATGTAGTGAGAATAGATTTATAGTTTTACACATCTTCAAATAAACTACACAAACATAAGATAAGAGATAAGTAGCTAGACAATAGTTCATGAGGAAAAATAACTAAACTTTTAGTAAATTTCAATCTTAGTTTGAGAAATATGGCATCCAAAGATACTGTAATCTTACTCTATATCAATAGAATTAGAGTTTCCAGAATGAGGATAATAATAATTGTTATACTCAACTTTCATCAAAACTTATAGATAGCTGCATGGGGAAATGATAAATATAGGACTGTGATTCTAGATTTAGGACAGCATGAGTTCAGATCTGCCCTTGAATACTAGCTCTGTAACCATTAGCAGATCACTCAAGCTTCAGTTTCCTCAATTGTAAAAGATGAATATCTGCACTTACTTCCCAGGGTTTCAGTACGGATAAAATGAGATAATATTTTTAAAGCATTTCGCACAGTGCTAGTACATAGTAGGCACTTAATAAATGCATGTTTCCATCTTTCCATATCTAAAATAATTTGGGTTCTGGGTACCAGGATGATGAAATAATACTTGAAAATAATATTCTACTCAGATGAAACCAACCAGGATGATAAGGAGACTGCATACTATTTGTTACAAGTCTAGCAGTGGTTAGCTGGAATGACTTTCTATTGAGCAGGTAAGCACCCTTTTTATTAATCTTCAACCATACTGTTCCTACCAGACCCTTCCCTTTTCCTTTTGGTCATGGCCTTCTCTTCAGACACTCCCTCAGCTTATTATTACCCCTAAAGAAATGGTAGTCTTTTCAACGTGGACTACAAGGAAACAACAGGAAGTGGCATGGCCACTCGCTTGCCTCCCAGTGCCAGCCAGAAGTCCCCCATAGAAAGTGCTTACTCAGTGACTAGAATGAAATGCCTCAGATTAAGTCTTTTTAGCTGCAGCTCAATGGTACAGTGGATACAGTGTGGGGATTCATCTTCCTGGCCTCAGAGACTTACTAGTTGTGTGATCCTAGGCAAGTCACTGAGACCACATGTTAGTCTCAGTTCATCATCTGTAAAATAAGCTAGAAAAGGAAATGACAAACCACTCCAGTATCTTTGCCAAAAATATCCCAACTGGAGGTAAAAAGAGTAGGATTTGACTGAAACAACTAAACAGCAACTACTCTAAGAAGTTATAAAAAAAATCATTTGTTCTGTCCTCAGTCCTAAGTCCCCAGGCAAGAAACTGAAATAGAACCACTTTATCTCTCCCACCTTGTATTCCTCTGTTGTCCCTCTCTACTATATTTATGCAATAACACAGAGAGGTTAGAAATATAGTAGCTAATTGTGTTCATCATACTTAAAAGACGATGTAAATAAACCAAAAAGCATATAAACTCTTGAAATGGATTGAGAGAGTAGGTAAAGGAAAAGAAAAAATAGTAACAAATAAATGAAGGTTTACCACCTTTGTTCACAGAATTTTGAGATCCACTCCAAGTCTCTTCTGTATGCTATTACACACACACACACACACACACACACACACACACACACACACACACACACACCTATTCTCTTTCCCTGGGAAGATGAATCTATGGGTCACATGAGTTCACTCTGCCAGGCTCCAAGTTAGAACAATTTCCTTATACAAAAATATTGGGGGAGGGAAGAAGTGAATTAAGGTGTGATTGATTTGGATAACATACCTGAGCTGATCGGTGTCTGTTTCCAGAGGCCCATTGAACTTGTCAATGCCAAGGAGAACTACAAAATTGCCTTTTGAAGGAACTGGGGGTGTTTGACCTAGAAAAGAGAAGTTTGGGGTAACAAAGGCATGATAAATATATTAAAGTCTTTGAGGGCTGGAAGAAGGATTATATTAAAATTGGACCTGGAAGAGAAAAATACTGTGGAGACAATCAGTAAAAGTTGCACAGAAATAAATTTAGGCAAGATATAAGGGTAAAAATTCCTAACAATTATGGTTTTCCTAAAGTGGAATGGAGTATTCCAGAAGGTACTTGTCTTCCTTTCGGTGGAGTTTTTTTTTTTCTTTTCTTTTTTTTTTTTTTTTTAAAACCCTTGTACTTCGGTGTATTGTCTCATAGGTGGAAGATTGGTAAGGGTGGGCAATGGGGGTCAAGTGACTTGCCCAGGGTCACACAGCTGGGAAGTGGCTGAGGCCGGGTTTGAACCTAGGACCTCCTGTCTCTAGGCCTGACTCTCAATCCACTGAGCTACCCAGCTGCCCCTAGTGGCGTTTTTAAAATATGAGCATAGATTGTTTTATAGAAGAGATTTATTTAGGTATCAGTTGAACTATAAAATTACTAAAATCATATACATTTCTGAGATTCTATAAGATCTTTTTGCAAAGCCACTGAAATGGAAACTTTTTTTCCTTTTTTAGTCTCATCTGACTATAGCTCTGTTGCCTCTGAATGTGTTGTTTTATTCAATCAACAGAGCATTTAAACTTCAGAGGAATTTGTTAGAGGTAGTAAGTTGGGATAATGAATTGATCAAATTAAGTATCTTACAATTAATCAATTAATATACCTTAAAGCTTTACTCCAAATACATAATTTGTCAGAGCAGTGTAGACCTGAGATCACATGACCTCAGGTCCTAAATAGTTTTGTGAACTTAAGCAAATCGGTTTAATCTCTGTCTATCTTCATTTCCACATCTGTACCATAAGAATAAAAATAATACCTATCATCTAAGTTAGTTTTGAGAATAATAAGAGACATATTTATAAAGTGTTTTGTAATCCCTAAATTATGATGTAAATACTTCATAGTTAGATGAAATAAACATGTCCTGGGTTCTAATTCTGCAACAGGTACACAAAAGACTTTTGACCTTAGGCAAGTCAATTTTCTTTATTAATCAAATTAGGAAGTTGGACAAGATATCCTCGAAGATTCCTTTTATCCTTAAATAAATGACACTATGATATTAAAATTATGTGACAAATGGCTTGTAAGTGATAAAGAGAATAATGTGTGTAAAAGTTTAGAAGCAGGAGAGAGAATTTCTTGTTAGGAGGCCAGGGAAAATTTAAGGATGAATATTGTACTTAAGAGCAGCCTTTAAGAATCATATAGCATTTTTATTGGTGGTGATGGAACCAGGAAATAGGAGAAAAACTAGGAAACCTTCAAACAAAATATGTTTGAGTGATTATGAAATAGTTCTTTAATTGTTACCTTCTTTTCAAAAGAGGAGATGATTTAAGTGGAAAATAGCAGGACAAAGGACTAGAACAGAAAGTAGTGGGCAGATTATAGATGGACTTAGAAGCTAAATTAAGGAATTTGTATTTTATTCAGTAGATGAGAAGTCATTGAAGGGTTTTGAATAGTGGAGATTGCCTACAAAGATAAATTGGAAAACTCTAGTCTATATTGTGATACTCAGTAAAACATCATTTTATAGAAGTCATTGGAAGCTATAAGATACATGCTAAACTTGACCAAACTTTTTTTTAATAAAAATCTTTTACTCTATTATTCCTCATAATGCACTGTAATTCTCCTCCATTTATTAAGAATTTAAGGGGACATATTTTCCATATCTCCTACCTAGTCTGAAAGTTTAATATTCTGTAGTCAATTTCCATTTGGGCAGTTTTATGAACAAATATTAGCTTTTTCTATTGTAATGCTTGCACAGTATCTCATGCATTTTTATTTTTAATTAAAAATTGGCTCATTGATTGTTGATCTTTTATATGTTATTTTTCAATATACTTTCTTCAGTTCAGCATTTTTCTTCCTTCACTGTGTTTTCCCTTGTGGTCCTATGATTGAATCCATCACCTATCATATTCTACAGAGGGATACTAAGTTTTTTCTATAGTGCTGAAGAAAAAAAAAACCTTTTGGCATATATAAACCCAGGAAGTTGTGAGATATCAACAGATCAGCTGCTAATATCAAAATATAAATGATTAACCTTTTAATGCCTTTTTATTACTTAATTGTTTTTAAAAGAGAAAAAAGAAACAAGGTTAGGAGTAGAATATTGTAACCATCAATTAACAAATAGGTGGGTTGCTTTTTGGTCATATGTTGACGCTTAAAGTGACAACTGTGGGAAAATAATTTTATATCTCTGTTAAAGTCTTGTTTTCTGTTCAAATGTATTTTGAAATTATATGGTCAGTGAGAAGAGAGTCAAAAATAGTAATGACAACAAAGACCAATCTGTAACAGTTAAGAATATAAAAACTTTAAGAGAGATTTCTATAATTAATTACAATACAAGTTATAAATAGAGCAAGTTATTACAAAAGGTACAGTGGGGGATGTTGAGGAACTTCTCCAACAGAAGCTTCAGATTAGAAGTTAACTGGTATATTAATTGTCAACTAGAAGAATGAGAAAAAAGTTATTTCACATGTCAAATTTTTACTGCTGTATATTTGTTGCTTTCTTTTTTTCATCTTAGTATAAGGTAAATGAGGAACACAGGAAAAATATGGAAAGGTGAAATGGGACTTTTTCCTTAATAAGGTAATAGCAAGAAGTTATGAAGTATGTCTTCCTAGAGAAAAGAACAAAAACTGGAGGGAAACTACATTCATGACCTTTGGACATGATAGTTTTCTGAAAGTCTCCTTCTAATATGCATAAACACATCATATCATTTTTATTCAGTGTGGCAATTCTACTCATGCTTGAGATAAAATTATAGTTAGATTTGTTAGACTGATAGTAGATAAGGATCATTAAGAAAGTAAACAAATGAGCCTAGGTATGAATGGCTCATTAAGCATTGCAATATGTAAATATTACACTGTACATATGGATAAGGTTCATTAATATTTTAGGAAATTCAATTAATTTTTTAAAAATTTAATTGATCTCTTTAAAATATCACTTTCATTTCTAAATAATTTTACCCTCCTAACCAGTAAGTCATTGTTTACTTAAAAAAATGTTCAGCAAAGGCAACTGATGTATTGACTATCCCTGACAGTATGTGAGATGTTTTATACCCATAGTTCTCCATTTCTCCAGTGAAAGAAGGTTAACAGTGTGGTAGATAGAATTTTGGGCCTGGAGGCAGGAAGATCTGAGTTCCAGTCTGGAGAGGATGGAAGTCAGAGAGCAGAAAATTCTGAAGAGAATGAAAGAAGATAGTTGAGTCACTGAGTATAAACAGATTTCTCAAGCCCTAAAAAAGAAAATGGAGCAGTGATATTGGAAAATAACTAATGATCAAATCAATTGAGATTTTTTTGGGATTATGGAGATATGGATATACTTGAAGACACTAGGAAAATAGCCAGTACTCAGGCAAAGAAAGATTGAATATTAGTGAGAGTGTGAGTGATAGAGGATAGATACTCTGCTGAAGATCAGATGAGGTAGAATAACAGGTTTGCCTTAGCAAAGAGAAGTGGTACAGAAGGAGATAGTAAGGGAAAGACATCTGAGTGATGTGTCATGAGGATGAGAGCAGCTAATGAACTTAATGATGTATCAGAGAAAATCCTTGGCATGAGAATGAGGGAGTAGGATCCTGACAGAATTGAAAGAGTTGAAAAGATTTGGAATAACTACTGTGGTGATTGGGGTAACAAAATTATTGGGAAGGTATAAAAATATTATATTGTAGCAATAAGGGCCCAATAGGCAGTTTTCTAGTAGTGAGGTCAAATCTCAAAATCTTTTAGCAATCTGAAGCAATCTTTCAAATGCTGATTAACTTCACAATTTTTAAAAGAGAATGGTTAATTTACAACCATTAATTCAGCTAGGTCAGCTAGGTGGCACAGTAGATAGCTTGCCAGGCCTAGAGTCAGGAAGACTCCTCTTTCTGACTTCAAATATCAATTACTAGCTGTGTGACCTTGAACAAGTCACTTAACCTTAGTGTCTCAGTTTCCTCATCTGTAAAATGTTCTAAAGAAGAAAATGGCAAACCACTCCAATATCTTGGCCAAGAAAACCCAAAATGGGATCAAAAAGAGTTTGACAGTGTATGATAAACCCAAAGAGCCCAACTTTTGGGACAAAAATCCACTATTTGACAAAAACTGCTGGGAAATTTGGAAAACGACATGGGAGAGAATAGGTTTAGATCAACACCTCACACCCTACACCAAGATAAATTCAGAATGGGTGAATGACTTGAATATAAAGAGGGAAACTATAAATAAGTTAAGTGAACATAGAATAGTTTACTTGTCAGATCTCTGGGAAAGGAAAGATTTTAAAAACCAAGCAAGAGTTAGAGAAAATTACAAAATATAAAATAAATTATGTTGATTATATCAAACTAAAAAGCTTTTGTACAAACAAAAGCAATGTAGCCAAAATCAGAAGGGGAAAAAAATTGGGAAAAAATCTTTATAACAAAAAACTCTGACAGGGGTCTAATTACTCAAATTTATAAGGAGCTAAATCAGTTGTACAAAAAATCAAGCCATTCCCCAACTGATAAATAGGCAAAGGACATGAATAGGCAATTTTCAGATAAAGAAAACAAAAGTATCAATAAGCACATGAGAAAGTGTTCTAAATCTCTAATAATTAGAGAAATGCAAATCAAAACAACTCTGAGGTATCACCTCTCACCTCGCAGATTGGCTAAAATAATAGAAGGGGAGAGTAATGAATGCTGGAGGGGAAGTGGCAAAACTGGGACATTAATGCATTGTTGGTGGAGTTGTGAAATGATCCAACCATTCTGTCTGGCAATTTGGAACTATGCTCAAAGAGCTATAAAAGAATGCCTGCCCTTTGATCCAGCCATACCATTGTTGGGTTTGTACCCCCAAAGAGATCATAGATAAACAGACTTGTACAAAAATATTTATAGCCATGCTTTTTGTGGTGGCAAAAAACTGGAAAAGGAGGGTATGTCCTTCAATTGGGGAATGGCTGAACAAATTGTGGTATATGCGGGTGATGGAATACTATTGTGCTAAAAGGAATAATAAACTGGAGGAATTCCATGTGAATTGGAGAGACCTCCAGGAATTGATGCAGAGCGAAATGAGCAGAGCCAGAAGAACTCTGTACACAGAGACTGACATACTGTGGTAAAATCGAATGTAATGGACCTCTGTACCAGCAGCAATGCAATGACCCAGGACAATTCTGAGGGATTTATGGAAAAGAATGCTACCCACATTCAGAGGAAGAACGACAGGAGTGGAAACAGAAGAACACATGGTTTGAGGCGGATATGATTGGGGATGTAAACTCGAAACTACTATCCCAGTGCAACTATCAACAATTTGGAAATAGGTCTTGATCAATGACACATGTTAAAACCAGTGGAAATACACATCAGCCATGGGGGGGGGGGTCTTGGTGGGTGAAGGGGAAAGTAAGAACATGAATTATGTAAACATGTTAACTTTTCTAAAAAATAAATATTAATAAATGTTTAAAAAAAAGAGTTGAACACAACCAAAATGACTAAACAATAACATTTTGAACTGCTTAGTAAGAAATTGTGTTTTTTTTTCTCTCAGTTAATAATTTTGCTCAATGTCCTAAAGTCTCTGATTTCTTGGGTATTTAATGTAATCACAATTATCCATTTTTCTTCTTTGATTATTTCCACTATCAGTTAAGCACTTTTTGTTTCCTTGGCTATGAAAGATTTCTCCTTTCATAATCTTCCTTTTTAAAAATGATACGTTGTATCAATTTGTAGTACATTGTTCTATTATAAAAGATGCTATTCAAAATGTGTTTATCAATTCATTTATCCTTTAATATAATTAGTTAATTATCTATTGTATCTACTCATTCATTTCTTTATTCCTTTGTTTCTTTCTTTACATTGCTTTTCAGTTTTCCTGGAAGTTTTTCATTTTTTAAATAGTCTTCTCTAAGAAATTTATATTCACAGATGTATCAAGCAAAGAGCCATTGAATATTATGTTTTTGATCTGTCCTTTCATTTTTATGTTCAGTTATTTTCTTTTTCTATCTTTTAACCTATATCGAACAATTTAGTTCAATGATTATGACCTTACAAAAATAAATTTTTCATGTACTATTTTCTCTTTATCCCAACTATTTTTCCTTATTTAATACAAAATTCAAATTAATTTAGTTATTTTGGTTGTTTCAATGGTACAATATTAAATGCTTAAATGTATTATGCAGTATCATTTTTATTATATGAAGTATTCTAAAAGCCTTAGTTTATCAGACATCGTATAGTGATGTAGAATAATCATGAATAATACATATACCTTCAAATATTTATTATACTTCATTTATATACAGACTTTTATAAATGTATTCCTACAAATCTTGATGTCTTGTTATTTTGACTCCAAGATAAATAAATTTTAAGTTATTTCAAAGATGATTCCACCATTTCTTCCTGGTTTTTGTTATTATTTTAAAATGCTGCCAAATTTTAGGAATTTATTTTGCATATTCCTACTTTACTGAAACTATTAATCATTTGAATTAATTTCTTGGTTGGTTCTTAGGATTTTAAAATAAACTATAATGCTTTTTATAAAGACACAATTTTGTATTTTCTTTATCAATATCTACAATTTTTTTCTATTCTCTTATTGCTGTTGCCAATATATCTAGAACTAATGATGTAGATGAAAGAATATATCCTTACTTTACTCCTTTTTATTCAAAAAACTTCTGTTTCCTCAGTTAAAACCGTGCTAACATTTTATTTTAGATATATAATTTTATCAAGTAAAATGACTTTTTTATGTATTTCAAAGAAAATTTAGCCTATATTAGTTTTGTACTTAATTAAGGGTTACCTCTTCATCTGTTGATGTAATGAATAAATGAATTTTAAAAATTTATACTTATGTACCAAGTATTGTGATAATTTCTGGAGATAACAATAAAAAGGAGATGACAATTCCTTCTCTCAAGGGGCTTGAATTCTAATAGGAGAGGATAACATATGAAGAGGAATAGGCCTTAGAGGGCTATTTTGGTTTGGAGAATTAAATTGATATTGCATTGAGCCATAGGGAAGTAGATTGAAAGAAATTTTCTTCTAACTGTGCTAGACTTGATTTGATTATAGTTCCATAGAGTTGGAAATTGAGGAAGGGCATAGGCACAATAAGTGTGCAAGAAATAGTCAAATTATTTTTAAAAAGTTGGCCAGGGAGTAAAATGAAACATGATTGGAGCCATCAAGATATGAAGAGGTTATGTGAAGCGTTTATCAATTAGAACATTGGGGGCTTTTATAGATAGATCGGTCTAGATGGAGATAGAAGCAAGCATGTATACACATAAAGTATTTTATATTCTGTTAATTTTAAGAATATTGTATTTTTGAGCTATCTTATTTCTGTTAAGTTCAGTTTGTTAGAATATGGTATATATATTATTGTGATGGAATACTACTGTTCCATAAAAAAAATGATGAACATGTTTTTAAAAAAGTAAAAAGACAGAAATTATGAAGAACGAAATAAGCAGAACCAAGAGAACATTATATATAGCGACATAAATATTGTTTGAATATTTTGAAACATTGCATGTAGATTCTAATGATTTTTAAAATGTTATTTTCTATTTCTGGATATTTCATCTTACTTAAAAATTAGAAATTTTATCATACTCTTTTTTCGATCAGGCTTAATAAAGATGACTAATTTTATAAATTTTTGTTTGTTACTTATGTAATCTTTTTGTTTCCCTTTTAAATATAGTTTCCTTAATTCTGTGTTAGTTAAAATCACCTGGGGTTCTATTTGGAAGGACTGAACCTCAATATAGTGTTTGACAAACTTCTGTGGACCTGTGGGGGTCCTTAAAACTACATTTCCCGTGGTCCAACGGGTTTCATGGGTTTCCTGTTTTGGATGACTTATTAAAGGTGAGGGACTATTTTAAGTAGGGGGTAGTGACTTGGAACTTCCTCTTTAGTTACCTGAGCTCGAGAAGAGAGGGAGGTAAATGGCTGAGGTGAGATTGGAATAGGTTTTTCTTACAGGCGCGTGGTCAGTTTATCTATATCAGCATGGCTTTTATTAAAATAGTATTCTCCCTTTTGATCTTGACCCTCATACTTTTTAATCATAACAGTTTGGCGAACCAGAAGGTCGAAATTCGAACTCTCAATCTTCCAGATAGCCTAACGATAGCCATGCTTTCTTTTTGGCCTGGCTCAACTCTTTTGAGCACCTTCTTTAAAAAGGAAAGTGGCTTTCCTTGCCATGCTTTTGCTAAAAGCAACAGCACGTTTTTGCCTCAGGTGGGACTCAGCCAGCCAGTCCAGCCCAAACCACCTTGGGAGGTAAGGCCAGCCAATTCTGGCTTTTGCCTTTAAAACTAAAATGCCGGAGCCCAGCCAGTGTGTCTCTGCTGCTGATCTCCATTCCTGCTGTGCCGCAAGCCTGCAAGCATCCCAGTGCCTCTTCTTCAATCCTGCTTCGCTGGTGCTAGTGCTGACCTTCCACTACAACCCTGAGCCCCAACAGCGTTGACCCCAGGCTGCTGCTTCCACTGCCACCCAGTCCTGACTTGCCGAGAGCTTCGGAAACTTCTTTGGCTGCTGCTAAACATTTGGTATTGTCCTCCCCCCCTCTTGGTAATGGCCTGCATTCCAGCCCTCCATGTGTTTCTCTAAAGACCTAATTTAGGCACCCCCCACAAGCTCTCCACATGGGTATTTTCTACAAAACTGACCTAAGCTTTTTCTCTAGCTCTGAGCCCATGACCCGACACTACCACGTGGACCTAGCGTTTACCCTTAATCGGACCACATGACCTATTCACCCCCATACCTGCTCAGAACTTTGAACTGAGAGCAAAGACTGATTATAAAAAAACTCCTTAAACTCAGCAGAACTCAATCAAAAGAACCTTAAATTGAACAAGGGGTGAACTTTTAAACCTCGGAACTGAATGAGTTTTATTTCTGTTTCAGAGAGACTGTATCTTACTGTATTTTGCTAATTAGTTTTGTAAATTAATCTTGCTTATTTCATTGATTTTCCTGTTGCACTGAATCATTTTAAGTTAATGTAGTTTGTGGCTGCTAGATTAATTCTGTTTGTGATTTTATTGTAACTCCCAAATAATGAAAAAAAAAATTAGAACTGGTAAGAGGTTTTGACCAGCTTATCTGATACTCAATATATTTCCTAATTTATTTCAGGTTTCATTTTACTGTAATCAACAACAATGCTATGTTCTCATACCATTTGAAAGTTACACATTTTAAAAGTTAGAATTGCCTTAATTTTGTTCGACTTTGGAGAGTTTGGTGATTGCCTTGTGATTTAAATTGTAATTTTATGAAAGGTCTTTTAAAAATTTACTTTAGATGCTTAGTACCCTTCTGTATAAATGATAAGGTTTTTATGTATTTATTTTAAAGAATTGTGGTCTTAAAGGATAAGCTTTATATATTTTATTGTGAAGAATAGTTGTCTTATATATATATATTTGTTTTTATATTAGTCTATGTTTTAGCCTCTTTTATCAGAAGGGTCTAGAATTCTTGAGGATAATTTAGACCAGAAGGGTTTTTTTTTTAATATCAGGTTTTTATATGGAAGCAGTAACAGAATTTGTAGAGATACCCTTAGCCAAGGTTTAAAAGTTGGAACAAGTATATGATTTTTTGAACATCACTGTTTATTGTTTTAAAATGTGTTATTAGAAATATGGTACTCTATTTGAATGTGCATTGTGAATCTGCTATTTTGTAAAACCCACTTTCTCTCACAGAAAATCTCATTTTTGGGTACCAAAACCCTTCTAGTTCTAAGCTGTATATATATATTTGATTTTTTAAAACATTTTTTTATAGAGCAATTGATTTTTCCTTTTTCTCATCTTGTACTGGAAGTACATATATAATCATTATTTATCCTTTTTTTTTGATTCTACAGCGAAATAAGCTCAATGCAAATACCTGAGCCTGAGCCTGAGACTATGGGACTGTGATTAAATGCCTCTCTGATTCCAAGAAAAAGGCACATGGTCAGACTTGACTGAGAATCTGCATGAATTGCAGGAGTTCTATGCCAATACTTGAAGGGCTTGAAAATTGGGGTTTGAGTCCTGGAGTCCCAGTCTTTTCTAAAACTTTAGAGGACGTGGGTCCCCCCAACTTAAATTCCTAGTGAAGCACCTAAGATTGGCTATCATTTAATGGCTCATTCCCTGAGAAGGTGCAGGGAAAAAATTGGATCAAAGAAAGGCATTTCCCTTATTCCTCTAAATATATAGAGTAAATGGCAATTTTTCTGTAGTCCTGGATTTAAATGCGTAATTGCAAACTGCTTAAATCAATTTAATTAGGCCTTGGTCCAAAGGCCTAAGTTTATTTTCCTTACATTTTTTTTGCACATTTTACATTTCATTCACAAGTTAATTTTTTCTCCTTTTTTTTTTTGAATTTTATTCTTTTTATTTTTTTTATTATTTCCTTTGCCAATTGATTTCATGCACCCCCGTGACTCACTTAGCCATGCATCCTTGGCTGACCTTTTCAGGGGAGTTATGTGTCATTTAAAATTTTCATCAGGGGGGTGTGTGTTAAGTAATGTCTGAACTATAATCTATATTGCAAGTCAATTTTTACTCCTTTCAAAGTAAACTCAGGGGGGTAATGTTAATTCTCAGAAGGAAATGTATGTTTTATAATCTATAATGTAAAATTCAAATTCTTTGAAAGTAATTTCAGGATAAGGATTTTGCCATCTCCCCAGAATCCAGATGACGAACCTGTTTGGTGGAGGCACCAAAAGATGCCTGAAGAGCCTTCACTGGATCATGAAGATCCAATTTGAACTTTGGGGCGCAGTTGATCTGAACTATGGGGTGAAATTCTGCCTTTTGAGCTGTTATTTTCTTGCTAGATCTCTTCCATCTTCCTCAACATCTCATTTTTTAACTCTTCAATAGCTTGTGACCAGTTTTCATTATTTTGGGAAGGTTTAGATACTTGTTTGTTCTTCACTGTGTAAAAGTTGTCGAGTATTCCAGAGTTTTTCTTGACAATCTTTTTCTTCTGGGGTTCTCGGCTTGCCATTGTTAGCCCTGCCCCTTTTCAGTTTTGTCTTCACACTCAGGGTCTGCCTGCGCTTTCTAAGCTCCCGAGGGCTCTGGTCTCCTTGTTCCCGGGGTCAAGACTCCTGGTAGTCCCCAGTCTGCCCCTCTGCCCGAGGCTCCTTCAGCTGTGTCAGGGGCTGCTTCCACAGCCTCGCACCCGTCTGCACCGGGTCCCCTCTCGAGGTCCAAGCCTGGGCTTGAGATCTTTGTCCACACCTAGGGCACTGCCTTCACCCGCACAGATGCTCGGGAAAGTCTGTGAGCTGGAGATCTTTGTCCACGCCTAGGGCAATGCCTTCACCCCTCCATTTCCCCCTCCCCCCCCCCCCAGCAGATGTTCAGGAAAGTCCCTGCGTTCAAGATCTTTGTCCGCTCCTAGGGCAATGTCTTCACACATGCAGAAGCTTGGGAAAGTCCGTGCAAGCCCCCCCAGCCACCTGGGGTCCCATGTCTTGCAGCTCTCAGGTACAAGCCCTGGGGCTGCTAGTGATTTACTGGTTGCCACAATCCTGTTTTCACTCCCGTGCTTTGGCCTTGGCGCAGTGAGTGGTGTGTGTGTGGGGGGTGGATAGGCTTCTTTTAGTGAGAGCTGTTTCACCCCTTTATAGCATGGAAATGCCCTGGTTCCGTGTACCTTCACTGCTGCACCCTGTTGTGGGGTTCCCTCGTTGATCTGGACTCATTTTTATGTCCCCTTGAGGAGTCCTGTATGCTTCAGTTAGGAGAGATTGAGCAGCTGCTCCTTACTCTGCCGCCATCTTAACCGGAAGCTCAGTTTGCTTTTCTCCTTGCATCTTTTACTTTTACAATTTTTAACTCACATAGCCACTGATCCACCTTCTTTGGGGTTCATTCTTTCCTGGTATATTACCATATCCATATTCTGGTAGCATTTACTAATTCTAAAATCATTCTTCCTCCTCTCTCAAGGGATTTAGTGATCTTTTTCTCTACCTCAGTCTTTTCTCTTTCACTTCAGGACTTCAATTTAAACACTGAACAGTCCTTGGGGATAAAGGTGAAATAGAGCATGAAGCTTCATCACACTCCTCATATTCTACTACAAAGAACCAAAAATAACTCCACATAAACCATGATAAAAGCAGCAAAAACAGACAGTAGTTAGGAGTGAAGTTCAATAGCCAGCGATAACTGTGAGGAAGATTCTTATTTCCCTGGTCTCAGTCCCACTTAGATAACCTTCCAATACACTACAAACCTTGAGACACTCACAAAAAAAGCCAATAATTAAGTCTACTGTCCTGGTCACTGAAAACTTAAAAATAAATAAATAAATATGAGCAAACAAAAGAGAAAGAATCCAACCATTGATCATGATTATGAGGGCAGAGAAGACCTTGACTCAAACTCAGAGGACAGTGAAGAAAAAACATATATTTCAAAAATATCAAAGAAATTCAATAATTGGCTCCAACTTCAAAAAGAGGTCTTAGAAGAGCGTAAAGAAGGACCTCAATAACCAAATGAGAGCAATTGAGAAAAATTATGGAAAAAATGAGAGCAATGCAGAATATAAAGAAAAATGTAAAAAGATTATTGAAATAAAAAAGAGATTTAGAAATTAAATGAAAAGAAAATTATGTATCAAGAACTAGAATTTGACAAGGGAAAGCCAAAAATTTTCTAAGACAACAAGAAATGTTAAAGCAAAATCAAAAGAATAAAAATTTAGAAGTGAATATGAAACATCTTATCAGAGAAACAATTGACATAGAAAATAGATTATGGACAGACAATATAAGAATAGCTGGACTCTCAGAAAGTTCCAATCAAAAATAGAATTTAGATACCTTACTCTAAGAAATCACTATATCAAAGAGAACCAAAGCTGAAAATAAACAGGGATATCATTGCTAAGTTCCATAGCTCTCAGGTTAAAGAGAAAATTCTACATACCAAAAGAAAAAAACAAACAAAAAACAAAGGGAGCACAATTTAAATACAATGGAGCCACACTCAGAATAACAGCTGACATAGAACACAAAATTTAGCAGAGCAAAAGAACTGGGTTTACTATCAAGAATAGTATATCTAAGATCAGCATGATTATGGAAAGCAAAAAAAATGGATATTTGATGAACTAAAGTAATTTTAACTATTTCTGGGGGTATAGAAAAATCAGAAAATTTGATAAGAAACATACAAAGGTAATGAAAGACAAATGATAAGCAACCTGAAAAGTCAAATTGCTTGATTCCTGGATAGAAAAACATCATCTATGGCCCCTGGGAATGGCATCATTGCCTGGAATTTATCAAGGGGCATATATGAATGGAAAACTCTAAGTTGAAGTGAATGTAATAGAATTAGCTGAAATGGTAGGGAAATAGACCATATATTTTTATGCATTTCTTTAAAATTTTTTGGTGGTGGTTATTAAGTATATACTTTTAAAAATGTGCTCTCAAAATATATTTGCTTACTAGTTCGGTGATGGCAAACCTATGACACATGGTAGCACTGACACACGTAGCCATTTTCAATGACACATGGCATACAGAGAAGTATGGGGCGGCATGCCAAGGATGAAACATTTGCTGTAGTGTAGATACTCTGTGCACTATAGATGACAATTCTACCTATATTAATTTACCTATTTTGTTTTATTAAATACAGTTATATTACAATTATACATTTTTGTTATTTAAACTATAAATATCATGAAATTATGTGTTTTTCTCAAAGTGACACACCACCCAAGTTATGCTTATTTTTTTGGTGAATTTTGACACACCAAGCTGAGAAGGTTGCTCATCACTGTTTATTTCTTCAACTTCCATGAAATGCCACTTCAATCTTCTTTAGCCATATAGTATTGAATAATCACACCTTTGATCTTGCCATGTATCTGCCATCTATAATTCTGAAATTCCCTTATCTGAAGATAATATATCCTTCAATATCTCCCTATTCCTTACCCCTTTGAAATTTATTATTGGCCTCAACATAACTTCTAGTTTCTCCAATCCTCCCTGCTTTACAAGACCATTACCACTGCTTAGACTTCACTTTCTTCCTCTCGAAATTTTGATCTAACTCAACCTAATACTACTATGTACCCTTGAATATCTGACAGCCATCAATGTTCATCTTTTTTTTTCATGTCTTGGCCATGTATTCCTAAGACCTTGTACTTTCTTTGCTCTTATTTAGGGGTTGTTGGAGTCCAGTGGAGAAATCCAAGTTATGGTGCTAACTGTAGCCCATTAAATAATCATATCATCTTCCTCAATTAGGCCCTTGAAGCTGCATGTTGATCTTTTTTACTTTTTCCTGATTGATAGTCCATCTCACTTCCCAAAATGTATGATCCAAACTTTCTCTGTTCTCCCCAAGCAATTAGAACAATATCCAAAGTCCTCCCTCTCAGGGAATATCTTACCTAGTACTTTAAAATTGTATAATTCCTTATGTACACCTATTTAAAACAAATGTTATTCTTCCTATATCATTAATATCACTTCACCTCTATTCTCTCTACTTTTGTTTCATGTAAAGGCTTACTCCTACACTTATCTCCAAGATATTTTTTCTTCTATTTCCTCTGAGAGCTGTTCCATTAATCCTCCTCTCCCTCTCTCTAATTAAAAAAAATATATATATTTATATATATATATGATCGCTTCTTGCTGCTCCACAGCTCTTATGTCCCCTGTATAAACTCAGTTGTCTCTACTATCTCATCAAAGTATGCTAATTAAGATTCACCAAAAGAAGAAATATAGTAAATATAGACTAATTGTGAACTAATACCATTACTAAAATTTGTGTGAACAAAACCTACAGCATCTAAATTCATAATGGAAAATTAGGTGAAAGTATATGAAAAAAAGGTATGTGTATGTGTATATACTCTTCTATGGAAGACATAAAAATTGAAAAAGATTAAAATCCTCCTCTCTAAAATCTGGAGAGTTGAAATAGATATATAAATTATAAACAAAAAAACACATAACTGAACATGCCATGAGAGAATTTAGAGCTAAAAACATAATATTTCTAGGTTGAAACCTTAAAGAATATATTTATTTCTCAGCACCAGATGGTATTATTAGAAAAAACAAAACATTGACTGTGGCACAATGAAACTTTTAATAAATGTTAAAAAAGAGGTATGGCACACACTTCTTTTAACAACATAATGCAACAATATAGTATTTTACATCCACAACATGAAGCTAGATAGAAGCCTAAATATAAACCTAACATTGACATCAGGAATGAGTCAAAGAACAAATCACAGAAACAATTAATAACTATGTGAAAGAATCATTACCATGAGATAACATACCAGTTTATCTGGGATACAAACAAAACAGTCTTCAGAACTAAAATAATATCTGAAAAATCTTCATTAACAAAAATAGAAAAATAAAGTATCATAAACTGAGTATATGAATAAATACTAGAAAAATCAACAAATAAAAGGAACTTTAAATGATTACAAAAAGGAAAATCTGTTATAATTAAACATGATGATGGCCGAGATCAAAAGGGAGAATAGTATTTTAATAAAAACCATGCTGATAGAGATAAACTGACCACGCGCCTGTAAGAAAACCAACCTCACCTCAGCCATTTACCTTCCTCTCTCCTCGACCTCACGTAACTAAAGAGGAAGTTCCAAGTCACTTCCCCCTAATTTCAAACAGTCCCTCACCTTTAATCTTTTGGAAAACCAAAAGATTATAACTGAAAACAAGTCCCTAAAGGCTAGAATTGAGCAATTAGAAGCCAATGATCTCTCAAGACAACAAGAACAAATAAAATAAAGTCAAAAGACTGATAAAATAGAACGAAACATGAAATATCTCAATGAGAAAGTGACAGACCAAAAAAACCGGTCTAGAAGAGACAATTTGAGAATCATTGGTCTTCCAGAGAAAGCAGAGATTAATAGAAACTTGGACTATTCCATACTTAAAGAAATTATTCAGCAAAATTGCCCTAAAGTCCTACAACAAGAGAGCAATATAGACATTGAAAGGATCCATAGATCACCCTCTACACTGGACCCAGAAAAGTCAACACCTAGGAATATAATAGCCAAATTCAAGAGCTTTCAAGTAAAAGAAAAAATCTTACAAGAAGCCAGAAAGAGACAATTCAGATACCAAGGAGTACCAATCAGGATCACAGCATCTGGCAGCCTCCATGCTAAAAGACCGCAAGGCTTGGAATATGATATTCAGAAAGGCAAGAGAGTTGGGCATTCAGCCACAGATCAACTACCCATTGAAACTGACTATATACTTCCAGGGGAAAGTATGGGCATTCAACAAAATTGAAAAATTCCAGGTATTTGCCCAAAAGAGACCAGGACTAAATGGAAAGTTTGATACCCAACCACAAAAATCAATAGAAAAATGAAAAGGTAAATAAGAAACAGAGGGAAAAGAAAGAAAACTCATAATTTTTTTAAATTTGACTCTTTAAGGGCTTAAATAAGATCTAATTATCTGTATTACTATGTGAAGAAATACTATGTATAATTCTCTGTAGTGAACTCTATTCACTCTTATAATATTCAGTATTATAGCAACCAGAAGAATAATTCATAGGGAGAGGACAGGATACTAAATAGTCTAAGATGACATGGGGGGTGGGAAAGAGGCGGGGAATAGTAGGGGAAACCAAGAAAAATCTGAGTAAATAAGAAAAATAGGATATTCTATTACACACAAAGAGGGCATGGGAGAGGGAGGGGATAAATACTATTATAAGAAGGAGAGGAAGAGAGCATTAAAATGTAATAATCAAACCTTACTATGAGTGTAATCAACCCAGAGAGGGAAGAGTAGCTTTATGATCCATTGGGATAAAAAAACTCTATCTAACCCTACTGAGAAAGTCAGAAGGGATAAACCAAAGGGAGCAGGGGAGTGGGGAGATCAAAAAAGGGAGGGGAGAAAAAGAGGGAGGGAATTCATTAGGCCTTAAAAAAAAAGAGGGGAATAAAAAGGGAGGGGGCAGAAAGGGAAGTCAATCAAGGGAGGGGATAAGGGATACTGGCTCAAAGCAAACCACTGGTTTAAAGAAAATAGTGTAAGAAGAAGGGGTGGGTCTAGGGGAGGATATAAAAATGTCAGTGAATGCACAACTGATAATTGTAACTCTGAATGTGAATGGGATGAACTCACTCATAAAACGGAGCAGAGTGGATCAGAAACCAAAATCCTACCATATGTTGTCTACAAGAAACACATATGAGGTGGGTAGACACACAGAAGTTTAAGGTTAAGGGCTTGAGCAAAATCTTTTTGGCGTCAAATGAGAAAAAGTAGGCAGGAGTGGCTATTATGATCTCTGACAAAGCCAAAGTAAAAATAGATATGATTAAAAAAGACAGGGAAGGTCATTACATCCTGATTAAAGGCAGTATAAACAATGAGGAAATAACACTGCTCAATATATATGCACCAAGTGGCATAGCATCCAAATTCATAAAGGAGAAACTGGCAGAGCTCAAGAAGGAAATAGATAGTAAAACCATACTAGTGGGAGATCTAAATATTCCTCTGTCAGATCTAGATAAATCAAACCAAAAAATAAATAAGAAAGAGGTAAGAGAGGTGAATGAAGTCCTAGAAAAATTAGATTTAATTGATATGTGGAGAAAAATAAATAGGGACAAAAAGGAATACACCTTCTTTTCAGCTGCACATGGCACATTCACAAAGATTGACCATGTTATAAGGCATAGACCCACTGCAAACAAATGCAAAAGAGCAGAAATAATAAATGTAACCTTCTCAGATCATAATGCAATAAAAATAATAATTAGTAAAGGCACCTGGACAGGAAAATCAAAAACTAATTGGAAATTAAACAATATGATTCTCCAAAACCAAATTGTCAAAGAAGAAATCATAGAAACAATCAACAATTTCATTGAAGAGAATGACAATGATGAGACATCCTACCAAACTCTGTGGGATGCAGCCAAGGCAGTACTCAGGGGGAAATTTATATCCTTTAGTGCATATATTAACAAATTAAGGAAGGCAGAGATTAATGAATTGGTTATCCAACTCAAAAATTAGAAAGCGAGCAAATTAAAAACCCTCAGATGGAAACTAAATTAGAAATATTAAAAACCAAGGGAGAAATTAATAAAATTGAAAGTAAAAGAACTATTGAATTAATAAATAAGACTAGAAGCTGGTATTTTGAAAAAAACAGATAAAATTGACAAAGTACTGGTCAATCTAATAAGAAAAAGGAAAGAAGAAAAACAAATTGACAGTATTAAAGATGAAAAGTGAGACCTCATCTCTAAGGAAGGGGAAATTAAGGCAATCATTAAGAACTATTTCACCCAAATATATGGAAACAAATATAACAATTTAGGAGATATGGATGAATATTTACAAAAATATAAATTACCTACATTAACAGCAGAAGAAATAGAATACCTAAATAACCCCATATCAGAAATAGAAATTGAACAAGCCATCGAAGAACTCCCTAAGAAAAAATCACCAGGACCTGATGGATTCACAAGTGAATTCTATCAGACATTCAAAGAGCAACTAATCCCAATACTATACAAATTATTTCATATGATAAGCAAAGGAGGAGTCCTAACAAATTCCTTTTAAGATACAAATGTGGTACTGATTCCAAAGCCAGGTAGACCAAAATCAGAGAAAGAAAATTATAGACCAATCTCCCTAATGAACATAGATGCAAAAATCTTAAATAGAATATTAGGAAAGAGATTCCAGCAAGTAATTAAGAAGATCTTCCACCATGATCAGGTGGGATTTATACCAGGAATGCAAGGATGGTTCAACATTAAGAAAATCATCCACATAATTGACCATATCAACAGTCTAACAAACAAAAACCACATGATTATGTCAATTGGTGCTGAAAAAGCCTTTGACCACATACAGCATCCATTCCTATAGAAAACAGTGAAAAGTATAGGAATAGAAGGACCTTTCCTAAAAATAATAAAACATAATAAACAGTATATACCTAAAACAGTATATACCTAAAACCATCAACAAGCATTATATGCAATGGGGATGAATTAGAAGCCTTCCCAATAAGATCAGGAGTGAAACAAGGATGCACATTATCACCTCTATTATTCAACATAGTACTAGAAACACTAGCAATAGCAATTAGAGAAGGAAAAGAAATTGAAGGTATCAAAATAGGCAATGAGGAGACTAAGCTATCACTCTTTGCAGATGATATGATGGTCTATTTAAAAAATCCTAGAGAATCAACTAAGAAGCTGGTAGAAATAATCAATAACTTCAGCAAAGTTGCAGGATACAAAATAAATGCACATAAATCATCATCATTTCTCTATATTTCCAACACATCACAGCAGCAAGAGGTAGAAAGAGAAACACCATTTAAAATCACCCTAGACATTATAAAATACTTGGGAATCTATCTACCAAAACAAACACAGCAATTATACGAAAACAACTACAAAACACTTTCCAAACAAATAAAACTGGAGCTCAACAATTTGGAAAGCCATTTATTGTTCATGGGTAGGATGAGCTAACATAATAAAAATGACCATTCTACCCAAATTAATTTACCTATTTAGCGCCATACCTATCAAATTACCAAAAGACTTCTTTACTGAATTAGGAAAAACTATAACAAATTTCATTTAGAATAACAAAAGATCAAGAATATCAAGGGAAATAATGAAAAAAAATGTGAAGGAAGGTACTGCCTAGTAGTACCAAATATTAAACTATACTATAAAGCAGCAGTAATCAAAAAAAAAAAAGGTACTTGCTAAGAGATAGAAGGGAGGAGCAGTGGAATAGACTTGGGGTTAATGACATCAGCAAGACAGTGTATGATAAACCCAAAGAGCCCAACTTTTGGGACATGAATCCACTATTTGACAAAAACTGCTGGGAAATTTGGAAAACAATATGGGAGAGATTAGATTTAGATCAAACTTCACACCCTACACCAAGATAAATTGAGAATGGGTGAATGACTTGAATATAAAGAAGGAAACTATAAATAAGTTAAGTGAACACAAAATAGTATACCTGTCAGATCTCTGGGAAAGGAAAGATTTTAAAACCAAGCAAGAGTTAGAGAAAATTACAAAATGTAAATTAAATGGTTTTGATTATGTTAAGCTAAAAAGCTTTTGTACAAACAAAAACAATGTAGTCAAAATCAATGAGAAGGGAAACAACAAATTGGGAAAAAAATCTTTATAACAAAAAACTCTGACAGGGATCTAATTACTCAAATATACAAGGAGTTAAATCAATATTATAAAAAAATCAAGCCATTCCCCAATTGATAAATGGGCAAGAGACATGAATAGGCAATTTTCAGGTAAAGAAATCAAAAGTTTCAATAAGCAAATGAGAAAGTGTTCTAAATCCCTAATAATTAGAGAAATGCAAATCAAAACAACTCTGAGATATCACCTCACACCTAGCAGATTGGTTAAAATGAAAGAAGGGGAGAGTAATGAATGCTGGAGGGGATGTGGCAAAGCTGGGAGATTGATGCATTGCTGGTGGAGTTGTGAACTGATCCAACCATTCTGGCTGGCAATTTGGAATCATGCTCAAAGGGCTATAAAAGACTGCCTGCCCTTTGATCCAGCCATACCATTGTTGGGTTTGTACCCCAAAGAGATCATAGATAAACAGGCTTGTACGAAAATATTTATAGCTGTGCTTTTTGTGGTGGCAAAAAACTGGAAAAGGAGGGGATTCCCTTCAATTGGGGGAATGGCTGAACAAATTGTGGTATATGCTTGTGATGGAATACTATTGTGCTAAAAGGAATAATAAACTGGAGGAATTGCAGAGTGAAAGGAGCAGAACCAGAAGAATACTATACACAGAGACTGATATACTGTGGTAAAATTGAATGTAATGGACTTCTGTACCAGCAGAAAGCAATGACACAAGACAGCTCTGAGGGATTTATGGTAAAGAACGCTACCCACATTCAGTGGAAGACCTGCAGGAGAGGAAACATAGAAGATAACTGCTTGAACGCATGGGTTGAGGCGGACATGATTGGGGATGTGGACTCGAAACAACCACACCAATGCAACTAACAACAGTTTGGAAATAGGCCCTGAACAAGGACACATGTTACAACCAGTGGAAATGTGTGTCGGCCATGGGTGGGAGGACAGCAGGGGGTGAAGGGGAAAGTAAGAGCATAAATCATGTAAACATGTTAAAAATGAATATTAATAAATGTTTTAAAAAATAGCAAACAGAGGACCTTATCAAAATAGAGTTCAGAAGTATTACTGTCTTTGGAGTCCCAAACACTGTTTCTCTGAATGTAACCTAAGAAAATATTAAGTGTTCATTCGTTGAACTTGTAGTACAGTAAGAACCCCAGACCTTTTCAGTTTAACTTCTATTTAGCCATATCTCCCATGTCTTGTACTTGTGAAATTAAATTTGTGAATTAAATTAAAAAAAAAGATGCAAGGAACATATCCCTTCCTCCTAGACATAGAAACATATGTATGTGTGTGTGGAGGCTAATGAAAAAGACTGTTGGTCTTGAAAAGCAGAGAATAAAGTGATTAGAAATTGATATGAGGAAATGGGTTTCTTAAGGATGAGGCCCAGAATGATATTGAAGGAAAGGAATTTATAGTCAGAGGAGTTTGAGAATTACTTACTTAAGATGTATAATGCATGTGTGTCATGAGAAGTTCAAAGATAAAATGCATTATCCTCTTCTTGAGTAATACAGGCTTTTTTATTTTTAAGGTAGATTCGTTATTTTTAAGTTAGATTATTTGTTATTTTTTGTAATTTTTTAGGTTGATTTTGAAAAGATGAGGTTTTAAGGAAGGGCAGTTTGTTAACAATATAAACAATACATAGAAAAGTATGGAAAAGTAAAGGCAAGTTGGATAAGGAAATGAACAACTTTAGGAATGAATAAAATTGTGTTGTTTAGGGATATAAACAGAGAAGGAAGACTGTCTATTCTAAAGGAGCTCATATTCTAATCGGGGATACAATAGAACAGTAAGTTTCAGTTTCAAGTCAGATGGAAATGTCTCATAATCTTAAGGACACAGTGACAAGGCAGACACTAATTCTTTTTCCTTAATGTCACTTCTGATCAAATCGTATCAGTTTCTAGTGCTATATCGTTTGAGAGTACAGAAGATTTTGGTGGCGACAACTTTCTTTTCTGAGATTTCTTTTTTTTAATAATTTTTTTTTATTTTTTAGAAAAGTTATCCATGTTTACATGATTCATGTTCTTACTTTCCCCTTCACTCCCCAACTTCGCCCTCCATAAGCAACACGCATTTCCAATGGTTTTAACATGTGTCATTGATCGATCAGGACCTATTTCCAAATTGTTGATAGTTGTATTGGTGTGGTAGTTTCGAGTCTACATTCCCAATCATGGACGTCTCAACCCATGTGTTCATGCAGTTGTTTTTCTTCTGTGTTTCCACTCCTGTAGTTCTTCCTCTGAATGTGGGTAGCGGTCTTTTCCATAAATCCCTCAGAATTGTCCTGGGTCATTGCATTGCTGCTGGTACAGAAGTGTATTACATTCTCTTTTACCACAGTGTATTGGTCTCTGTGTACAATGTTCTCCTGGATCCGCTCCTTTCACTCTGCATCAATTCCTGGAGGTCTTTCTGGTTTACATGGAATTCCTCCAGTTTATTATTCCTTTGAGCACAATAGTATTCCATCACCAGCATATACCACAATTTGTCCAGCCATTCCCCAATTGAAGGGCATACCCTCATTTTCCTTTGCTGAGATTTTGATAGGTATGACTCTAACACTTTTAGGAACAGCTATGATCCTGTATCTCATTGTGCTAATTGCTTTATAGTAGGTAAACTTTTGAAGGAAATGCCTATGTTCCTGGCTGATATATTTGTCTTTTTCATTTTCATTATTTTTATATTGACTCATTGAAAAGGTCAGATTTAATTTGTTAAATTGTCTTTTGTATCATCTAATCATTTTATTTTCCTTTAATTTGATATTTATTTGAAGATGTAGATTAGTTGATATTTCCATATCAGTAGCTAGACATTTCCTTCTCTTTAAGATATAATATATTTTAATGTTTGAGATTTCACATTTTAGCAGTATTTAATCTCCTCTGGTCTCTTCCATTTCTATTGAATCCGAACCACATTTTTCAATATACTTTTCAGTAAGGATAACTTTTAAAGTCATCTTTCTATTTAATTACACATTCCTTTTGTCTTATAATTTCCTTTATATTCTGCTGCAAAGATACTGATAAAGATATAGAGAAGAGCTCTCATAATGCTCATTGTTGTTGATTATGAAAAAGTTTTTGATCTAATAGGAAAAACATCACCTTAAAGATTCTTTTTTTAACAAGTTATCTTCCATCCTTCTACCATTAACTAAATATTTCTTGAATGATAGAGCAACAAAAATAACATTGATCACAAACTTCAGGCAAGGTCTGAATGAATAAAGTATAAAATAGCATATAGCAGGACAAAGTAATATAGAGAAAATGTTGCTTAATGTCCTACGTGTGTGTATGTGTGTTTGTGTGTATATGCATGTGTGTGTGTGTGTGTGTCTGTCTACTTGTGTCTGTGAGTTGGGGCAAATTCATAGTTCAATGCAGTTCCATTTGAATTATGGACCATTTGAAGCAAATCACTGTCTTTTCTCAGATACTTGTTTTACTTCTCATCTCTGTCTAATTCCTTTCATTGCTTACATGACCAAATAAAGCCTTCCACAGTAAGTTTGAAAAAGGATAGATACTCTTTGTTATGTGATTTTAGTGAATGAAAATGACTGTGGGCCTTAAATCAAGTGATGATTATAACTTCTAAGCATTAATTCAGTGGTGATATGTGGGAGATGAAAGCATTTCCACTCTTTTGAATTTTAGTAAAAAAAGATGAAGAAAAATCTCTATTCATTAATGTTTTCCACCAGTTTTTTGAAATAATTTATTAAAAAAAAAGACAAAGGTTCTTTTTTTTCCTAAGTACTTATCATAAGGCAGTTCAATAAAAGGCTTAACAGTTCTGTTCTTATACTGTACTTGTCTTGTGTGGGCTGCATTAGTGCTTGTAATGTGGGTAGGATATGAAATGGCTCCAAGGTTTTTAAAATAAATGTTGAGAGCAGGGAAAGACCAGGATCTTTCAACCAGCAAAGGTATAAACAGAAATATATCTTCTAGTCACACTGAACTATCAGTATAGTCAGCAGGGATTGAATCACTTTAATGAATGGCAACTTACTTTCAAATATTTTTGTTCCTTCTTGAATATTTTTACAATAGCAGTATCAGGAGAGCAGAATTAATTAAGGCCAAGATAAGATTCCCATTAGGAAACTGATGACTGAATTTTATCCAGTTTCTCAGATATAAAACTGGATCATCACACATGGCCCATTAGGATTCCTTCACATTCATTTTTTTCCCTACCTAACATATATTTTAGACCTGACAAGTTTAGGTCTTCATTTTTTGGAGAAGAAACACATTACAGGAAAAGAAAATAGAAGAACATTTTTTAAATTAATTTGATGACTTTTTGGTGTACATGAAAAAACTATATTCCACTCAGTTGTGAATGACTGCACATTAGTTGGGGATTCTGAGAAAGTGACTCAAAAACTATTTGTGTAATCCTGGTCAAGCTGTTTTTACATTTTCTTCATCTGTAAAATGGATTTGGACTTGGGACCTATTTTTTTTAACCTTTAAATTTATGTTATCATGAATGACTAGATGTATATATTAGCTATTTTGAAATATTTTAATTTTCTCTTATGACAAAAATATGTCTTACCTTTATCCTTCCACATTTTGATCTTTACTCTCTTCTGGCCTTCTTTTTCACAGTATCTTTGCAGTAAAACCACAAATGGAGTCACAATTTGTTGAATATGCCTGGAAATGCCTGAATGGCAACAATGTAAGTGGTTTAATTATAAAAGTTGTAGTTGAGAAGGCAAATATTTTTTTCCAGAGGAGTTGGCACTTTGGGTATCTTCAGCAAATTTAGGGTTCCTGCAGGGGTGATATATAAATTATATTTGCCCCTTCCCCCCCAGTCTAAATCAAGCAAGTGGTATATTACAGTGCTGATTACTAAGAAACACACAGCATTTCATTAGTGAAGATTTATATCATTTCTTTTCTAGGGGACAGGAAAGGGTCAGCTAATGTCCCAGAATCTTCATCAAACCATAATGTAGTAGTATAGCAAAGACAAAGTTTCATCCAATTGATATTACAGAAATGCAAAGATGTGTGGTTAATGAGGCTATGTTGCTTAGGACAATGGAAGCTCTGCACTTTTGAATTTGTTTGAATACTTTCAGCCATTGGGATCCTCTTGGGAGGAATTGTTCAACTCTTCATATTCCCATGGTTCAGGCTGTCCATATGATTTTCTTGGCAAAGATAATGGAAAAGTTTGCCCTTTCTTTCTCTAGTGGATTAAGGCAAAGAAAGGTTAAGTGATTTGTCTCCAGGGTCACATGGGTAGTGTCTGAAGCCAGAGTTGAACTTCTTGATTCTGATCCAGTGCCCTATTCACTTACCCATCTATTGCCTCCTGAAGGAATACTAGAACCTAACACTGGGTAGATTGCAGGCAGTAGAAAAAAGTGAGTTTGGCTGATGTCAGAAAATAGATCTCATTTTGGTTGGTATAGAGGTGGTAACTATGGGTCAGTTAAAGTTAAAGCTAAAGACTTTGCTTTAATAAAGTGCAAGCATTTTATAAACTAGCCAATATCTTTCTTTAGTTAAAAACTTGCTCATTGAGAGAGTGAGAGGGAAAAGGTTTCTAACTGAAATGAGTCAACACAGTTATAGCAGTCTTGGGAATACTGGCCTCTTTTCCTTCTTAGCAAATTCTTTGACACTATAAATGGCTTCCTTTGTTTAGAGTGGGATATAATCTTTTATGAGTTGCTTCCAGGACAATGAATGCAAAAGAATCATTGTACTAATCAGTCTGAGGCTGAAGGCAGAATAGACACAGGGGTAAAGTGGGAGACTAGATGGATATTTATAGATTCCATTATTATTTATGTGATACTGGCTACCAATACTTAAACAGAACAATCCCCCAAGGGCATACCTACTGCAATCATCTTATCCTCTAACAATACAATGAACATATCTATAGTCACTAATTTGTAAAAGAACAAGAAGAAGGGAGTGGAAGAGAGAGTCCTAATACAAAGCTTGCACCCTTTGATCAGTTTTCTCACATTAGAACAATGGGGAAGGAATACCCAGAAGCACCTTATATACCAATACAAAGATATCTAGAAGTACATTCTTATTACAGTTGAAGAGGAGTAAAAAATTAAGAGATTCCTGTTGCCATTGATTATATAAATTCTATAACTGGTATGTCAAAAAATATTCCTCATATGTGAGGTAAGAACTAGTGTTATATGAAATTGCCACAAAAGTGGAAAGATATGGCTTCCAGAGTTGGAATCTATGGTCTTAAGAGGCTAATGAATTTCTACAGAAATCAATGAATCATATAACTTTCAAGATGGCAGAGTAATTATTTACTCTTAAACTTCTTAATCCAACAACCACAAAAGAAGGAAATGTGTGCCACATAATTAAATTTGATAAAAAATATAACAAGAAAAAGAAGACTGAAAGACCACTGAGGAAAAATGCATTAAAAATAATATTAGAGTACTTATAGTTCTTATTCATTCTACCATACACCCATACCCAGCCCACCTTCTACATCACAAGTTTTCACATCAGAGTCTGACTGTAATTGCCTCCTATTGCAGACACTATTATTGTAAACTCCCTCTCTCTCCAAATCTCATAAGACAAAGAAATTGTGATTCTGGCCATCAGCAAAGAGGAGAGTTTGTTCAGATGGAAGACAAGAGGGTGGCAGAACACAGGAGAACACTGTTAGCCAAAAGTGAAGAGGTATTCCTGACCAACAGAAGGAATCTTGCTGTACTTTCGCTTGCCATAGAATTACTCTGTGAAAGAAAATAGCTCTATGCCTCAACTTGGGGAAACTAAGAACACCTAATCTCATGATTTATGCAGGAGAATATGTAAGATCTACAACAGTGCAAAGAAGGAGGAACCAGAATGAGGAGGAAAGATAGATATGCAAGGAAAATGTTAAAAAACAAAAGGTCCATGGGAGTAAGAGGGAAAATTTTAGGTATTTATAGATATATATTTAAAGTGTGGCCACCAGGAATCAACAATTCAGGTTGATTCCCTAATTAAATCAGACCCAAGTCAGCATCTGGTTGAGGAGTTTATTTACAATCTGGAAGGTAAAGAGTGGGAATAAAGAGAAAGGGAGAGGCTAGTCCAGGCCAAAGGCCTGGATGGAGAGAGAGGGTTAAAAGGCTAAAGAAATGAAACTTTAAGCCACAAGGCCCAACAGCCAGATAGGCAGAGTTTGGAAGCGGCCCAGCTAGGCCAAGGAAGTCAGCCTAACTTACCCACGTGACAATACAGAGTGTAAGCGTTCTGTGGTCTCAGGAGATCTTCAGCACCGAGGTCTAGATGGCAACTGCCTCAACAGGAAGTCAGTAACATACTTAAAGCGATAGTGTCCTTCGTCACTTCCCATGGGTCCACCTCTAATTCAAGTGGACAAATGGCAGTCTCTACATTGATTTGGACTGCCCAAAGGGCAGGCCCTTGTTCTTGATTTGTTACTTATTGTCACGTGTGGGTAACTCATCTTCCCTCCCCACTAAGGAAGGTGAGGATGACATCATTTCTACGCCTAGGATGGGTAGATTTTTGACTATGAATGGGCTCCAGCTAATTCCATTTACACAAGGTGAAAAAAATGTCCTTTGAAAAACCAAAGTAAGTCTCATAAAAATATAAGAAAATAAATATTTTAAAAAGATTACAACTTGTTGAATAAACTTTATACTAGCATAATTAGGTGAGAGGTTGTTTCTCTCATGGAGATTGCATTGAATCACCAAACATGGTTCTGAGAAATGAGATGAAAGCTTTAGGTTTCCTGCTTCCAACCATTTGTGAATCATTGCTGATTATTATTATTTCACTGTGAGATGATAGACTTAGAAACAAGAAATTAGCTGCTTTAAAGTCAAATAATATGATGACTTAATGAATGCATATTCATTGACCCCTCATATCTCTTTGTTTCGATCTGAGGATATGTATATATTCCCCTAAGATCAGGAAAGAACAAATACACAAAAAAGAGGTTCAAACTAGGTTCAGGGGCATCTATAGAAATGCTCTTTAGCTATTATAATTTTTAAACCTTTGTTTTCTGTCTAAGAAACAATTCTAACACAGAAGGGCAGGGCTAGGTAAGTGGAGTTAAGTAAGTTGCCCTAAGTCACACAGCTAGGAAGAGTCTTAGGTGAAAAATTATTCTTCAAGTATTAAACCTCTAGCTGTGTATAATATGCTCTTGATTCTATTCATTTTTTTCCTTCCTTTACATTTTATTTGTTCCTTTGATATTTTTTAACATTTATTAATATTCATTTTTAACATGGTTACATGATTCATGCTCCTACTTTCCCCTTCACCCCCCGCATCCCCCCACCCATGTTGTGAAATAATACAACCATTCTGGCTGACAATTTGGAACTATGCTCAAAGGGCTATAAAAGACTGCCTACCCTTTGATCCAGCCATACCATTTTTGGGTTTGTACCCCAAAGAGATCATAGATAAACAGACTTGTACAAAAATATTTATAGCTGTGCTTTTTGTAGTGGCAAAGAACTGGAAAAGGAGGGTATGTCCTTCAATTGGGGAATGGCTGAACAAACTGTGGTATATGCTGGTGATGGAATACTATTGTGCTAAAAGGAATAATAAACTGGAGGAGTTCCAGGAGAACTGGAGAGACCTCCAGGAAGTGATGCAGAGCGAAAGGAACAGAGACAGAAGAACACTGTACACAGAGACTGATATACTATGGTAAAATTGAATGTAATGGACTTCTGTACCAGCAACAAGGCAATGACACAAGACAGCACTGAGGGATTTATGGTAAAGATGCTACCCACATTCAGAGGAAGAACTGCAGGATAGGAAACATAGAAGATAAACAATTGCTGGAATGCATGAGATGAGGCAGATGTGATTGGGGATGTAGACTCGAAACTACCACACCAATGCAACTAACAACAATATGGAAATAGGCCCTGAACAAGGACACATGTTACATCCAGTGAAAATGTGCTTCGGCCACGGGTAGGGGGAGAGTGGGGGGTGAAGGGGAAAGTAGGGGGCATGAAGCATGTAACCATGTTAAAAATGAATATTAGTAAATGTTTAAAATAAAAAAATATAATCAAAATTACCTATTTTGCTATTTAGAATGTCTCTTCCCATATGTTTGATTAATAAGTCCTCCCTATTTTTTTATTTTTATTTTTTTGCAATGTACTTTTTAATAATGTGCTTTTTAATATTCTAGTCATGCAATAATTTTGAGTTTATTTTGCTCTGTGGTGCAAAATGTTGTTCTTAATTTTTAAATCAGTTAAAATTCTCCAGTTTTCTCAGCAATTCTCAAAAATAGAATTCTTTCGCCAGTCTTTGGTTTTTCAAACTCTGTCTATTGTTTTTAATTACTTCTTTCTCACATATATCAAGTCTGTTCAACTAATATATCAATGTTTTCTTTCAAAACATTATCTTCAGTTTGATGACAGTTATTTTACAAATTATTTCAAGTTCATGTAATATCATGCCCCTATCAGCCATATTTTTAGATATCACTTCCCTTTACTTGGTTCCTCTAATTGAATTTTGTATTTGTTTGGTCTAGTTTTTATAGTGTCACTTTCAAAATGTCGTTGATATAGTCAATAAGAATCTATTAAGCACTAATGTGCTTAATCCAAAGAACTAATGCATAGGCGAGGATTAAAAATGAAGTACTCTATGGAAAGAATCACAGACATAATAGTGAGGTTGGATTCTAGTGTGTGTGATGAGTAGTGAAAGGAAAGAAGTTTGGAAATATAGGAGGGTACTAGCTTGTGAAAATCTATAAAGGACAAAAATGGGACTCAATATTTGACCCTGGCTCAATGACTTGATCAGAGCTACATTTCAGAATAATCACTTTGACACCTCAGATACCTGAACCATAGAGATCAGTTAGCAGGTTATTAGAAAAGATAATGGGTATATGATTTAAGGAGGTGGCTATATGAATACCTAGAATGAAATATATGCAAGAGATGTTAGGCAGATAGAAATGACAAAATCTGGCCATAAATTGGAATGATTTGCAATTGGAATGAGAAATTGAGAGTGACACTGAGGCCAGGAGCCTAGTGATTGGGAGGAAAGTAGTGTCTTTGAAAATAATCATGAAATTAGGAAGAGGATAGAAATGTGTATATAATTTTGAAGTTATATGCCTAGAGATTATAACTGAACATATGAACTATCTAGAAACTCAGCGGGAGTTTTAATTGCAAGATGGAATCAACTCAGAAACTTATACCTCCTCAGTACCCTCTTTTCCTGCCCCTCTCTACCTCTGGATAGAAATATCCAAGATAGACATCAAAGAACTCTTCTCTGTTCTTCCTCATTTAAAGATGACACTCAAGGAATGTTTCTCATTATTTTCTTCCCAATTACTTTTCTGGACTTAACCATCTCTAGAAACTCAAAATTGTATGAATGAAATCATCTGAAAACTCATATCCTTAAAATTATTTCCCATGTTGGCTGCATATCTTCATCATACCCCAACACTAGGTAACACCTCCCTGCAATAAACCCCTTCAATATCTTAAAAAAAAGATTAACTGCCTCTCCCAATTCTTTTTATATGCTGTCTCTCCCACTAGATTCTGAGTACTATGTGAGCAGGAATGAAGACTCAGAAAAGGAGGCTGAGAAGTAAGACAAGGAGAAGAATAAACAGAAGGGAGGAGTGTCATGAACACCAAAAGTAGAAATAGTATCCAGGAGGAGAATGTAATCAATAGTTTCAAATGCTTCAGAAAGATGAGAGAGGAAGAGTACTTTATTGGTCAATTAAGAATTGGTATGTTGATGGTGAATATTTTTAGTTAAATGGTGAAATCAAAAGCTTTACTCAAAAGATCGACATCAGGAAGATCAAAATCCTCCAGTCAAAAGATGGAAGGGGAATTAGAAGGGAGTGAAAAGAGAGGTAGTGGAGGCTCTGTATAGATGACTTTCTCAGGGGGTTAGCCAAAGAAGTTATGACAATATGAAGATATGACAATGATTGGTAGGAAGAGCAAGGCCGAGTGAGTTTCTAATGTGTTTGAAGACACACTAGAAAAATTTTCCAGCGTGAACAGGCATAAATTGAGGGCATTATGTATCTACTTAGTTGACATAGTTCTAGATATACTACCAAATAATTAAAAGGGGAATAAAATTATAGATATAAAATAAAGAGAAGGCAAATTTGTCCCAATTTATATATGACACCATAATGTCATATAATAATAATGTCAATAAAGACCTGAACTTTCTTTTTAGTATTTCTTTTTATTATTTTATATTTTATTATTATTATTTAACTTTCTTTTTATTATTTATTATTTCTTTTTAGTATTGTCTTCTCCAGAGTGTGAGCTCCATGAAAGGAAAGGAACGATTGCCTAAGTTTTTATTCATATTCCTGCCTCTTAATGTAGCAGTTGGTATGTGGTAAATGCCCAATAAATGAATGTGATGTGAATATGTGATGATGGGTTGATATTTAGGAGAGAGATTAAGCTAGACCTATAGATGGATGAGTCATCTACATAGAGATGCTGATTAAGCATATAAAGTTGGATAGGTCACTGAGAAATAATGTAAAGAGATGACAGAAAATGGTCCAGTACAAAGGCTCAGAGAACACTCATAAGTAGGAAATGTGATATGGATGATGAAGTTACAAAGGAGACTGATAATGAGTTTTCAGATTGGATAGGAGGCAACAAATAAGAAGACTATCAAGAAGATAATAATAACATGAAAATCCAGAATGGAAAAAATGTCTAGGAAGGGATGATGGAGAATAGTATCAAGTACCACAGAAAGTAAGTGATTAATGAGGATTGAGAAAGGATCAGCAGATAACATACCTGGACATATTATGGGTTAAATTTAGTTTCGTGAGGTGATGCATTATATATGTATATGTGTGTATATACATATATACACACATATATATAATATGTAATATATGACTATATATATGACTTATAGAAATTGTTACATATATAATCACATCATTTTGGTGAGAAAATAACTTGCTGACATCCAAATTACTCATAATCAATCTTCAAAAAACATAACCATGATTATGATTTAGAAGTTATCTGTACTAGTATAGGAAGGGTCAGGAGAGAATGCTATGAAAATAAGGAATAAATTTCTCTAGTCATTGATTGTGGAGAAACTTAGGTTGGTGGATTACTTAAGATCAAGAGGTGCTTACTTGGCTCCAATAAGGCAAAAGCTCGTTAAGTATCAGAATTAAATCTAACATGAATATTTTGATCCCCCATGAGTGGAAGGCCACTCTGCTAGATAAAGAGATACAAGGAAAAGGAAACTATCTCAAAACAAAACACATGAATAACAAGAAAAAAATGTGTAAAACAAGAAGTTCTTTTTTTTTCTTTTCCCTTTTTTAATTTAGAATATTTTCCCATGATTACATGATTCATGGACACCCCATTCTTTTCTCCCCTCTCCTGAATCCAACAAGCAGTTCCACTGTGTTATACATGTATCATTATTCAAAACCTATTTCTGTGTTATTCATATCTTTGGTAGAGAGACTCTTTAACATCAAAACCCCAATCATATCCCTATTGCACTATGTGATCAGTCACATATTTTTCTAATGCATTTCCATTTCCATAGTTCTTTCTCTGATTGTGGATAGCATTCTCTCCTAAGTTCCTCTAGATTGTCTTGGCTCATTTTATTGCTGTTAGTAGAAAAAGTCTATTACATTCGATTGTGCCACAGTGTATCAGTCTCTGTGTACAATGTTCTCCTTGTTCTGTTCATTTTGCTCTGCATCAATTCCTGGAGGTTGTTCCAGTTCACATGGAATTCCTCCAGTTCTTCATTCCTTTCAGCACAATAATATTCCATCACCTACATAAATGACAATTTGAGCCATTTCTCAATCAATGGACAGCCCCCCTTTCCAATTTTTTGCTCCCACAAAGAGCATGACCATAAATATTTTTGTGTGTCTTTTTTTAAAATTACCTCTTTGTGGTACAAATCTAGTAGAGGTAAATATTGTATTTCCTTCTGTATCTTTTACACTCATCTTTACATTCCCCCTTTTGCAAATATAGGTCCAATTTAATTTTAGAACCAATGTCAAAACTGCAAGGGCTTTTCAGGACATAATCACCACATTTTCTTTTTTTGTTTTCTTTCTCTGAATTGCCTAATAATTATTTTCCTCGAATAAAATTATATAAAGACATTCTATTGTTTGGGTCTACCTTGGCATTACCATTTTAATGAGAGAGAGTAGTAGTATTGAATGGCAAGGTGTAAGATAACCTAGGTACACATCTGGACAATCCCTCATTTTAAAGATAAAAAAGTTGAGTGATAGTGAAGTTAAAGATCATTTATTAACAGAAGTCAAATGATTTGCCCATGGCTCAATAATTTATTAATAGCAGAACTGGGCCTAGAACCTGCATTTTCCAACTCTTGTCCAGGGTATTGTAGATCTAAGGATTTCAGCCTGACCTTTGAGCAATGTTTCCTTAGGACTGTAAATTAACAAGGAGAGGAAATAAGCAGATAACTTGGAAAGTTTGACTTGTTTTCTTGATATTTATGGATGTCAGTTCTCTCTGTAAGAACTGATAAAAGAGTATTTCAACATTTCTACCTCTAGTCTTAGATGAAAGAGGTTTCAGAAATACACACCAAAAATCACTCATAAAAATCCTTTAGACATATGTTAGTTGATCCCAGTGCAACTTCTCAAGAGATTTTCTTTCTCAGTTTTAAGAATGTTTAGGAATTCAGCAGTAGTTGAATTTTTTTTTTTAATCAGAATCTTACCTCCTATGTAAGTGGGCAAAAAGGGAGAGAAAAACCTCTTTTAACTTGAACTTTACTGAACAGTCTAGAATGAGGAGTCAGGGCAGATGGCAGTATTATAAAGGAATTTCTGCCTTTAATATTGTAGAAAGATTTTGATCCAGTCACAGGTAAGTTCTTTGAGAGATGGGATTGTTTTTGTCTTTGTATTCCTACAATCTATTATTTTACTGGTAGTTTGTACTTATGTAATAAGAGTTTGTTGAATGACAGTTGACAAGACATGAAGAAAAACTTCAATAATATATTGACAAAAATTAAGGATATTTTTCAAGTCATCAATATAATTTATAGTGGAATCATACTTTTCACCTTAAAATATATATCATTTGATCTCAAAGGTAGTCAGGAGATGTAGTATTGTTTCCATTTGACAGTTGAGGAAAGTGGTTCCAAGAGAGATGAAATAACTTGGCTAACATCACACATTAAAAAAATTGTGGACCTAGGATTTATATCTATATACGTGTATACAGATATACAGCCTTTTTAACAGAGCTCTTCCTCCTCCACAATTCTAGTCAGATCCTTGCATATGTCACCAGCTTCCAAATTCATTTTCATGTTAATTATGTCAATAGAAAGTATTAAGATTTGAAGTCAGAAGACCTAAGTGATGGTACAGGACTCTCCCCTAGGCCATCTTCTCTTCTTCTATAATGTTTTTTTAACCCTTAATTTCTGTGTATTGCCTTATAGGTGGAAGAGTGGTAAGGGTGGGCAATGGGGGTCAAGTGACTTGCCCAGGGTCACACAGCTGGGAAGTGTCTGAGGCTGGATTTGAACCTAGGACCTCCCTTCTCTAGGCCTGACTCTCAATCCACTGAGCTACCCAGCTGCCCCCCCTTCTATAATGTTTTGCTTGATGATCAACTTCCATGGATTCAGTAATCATTCCAATACAAAAGATACTGAGATCTATTTATCTAGCCCTATCCTCTCTCTTCACCTCCAGTTTCACATCTACAGCTAATTCTTGGACTTTTGAAACTTCATGTTCCATAGCTATCTTAAACTCAACATTTCTGAGATCATCTTTTCCCTGCAAACTTCCCTTATTATTGCTAAGGGATCCATCATCCTCTACGCAAATTAATAACCTAGGCGTGGTTTTTAGATTCTCTTCTTTCCACTCTTATATTCAATGAATAATCACATTATCTTATTTTCATCTTAGTAACATCTCTCATATATTTCCCCTTCTCTTCTGAAATGCTGATGCCACCCTGCTGCTGGCCCTTATTACCTTTATCCTGGGTTATTACAATCATCTTCTGGTTGTTTTCTCTGCCACAAATCTTTTCTCACTCCAGTCCACTTAGTTCACAAAGAAACATTCCTAAAGCCAGGGTCAGACCGTGAAATCCCATACTCAATATCTTCCAGTGGCTCCATATCACCTCTAGTATCAAATGTAAAATCAGTTTGGCTTTCTAAGTCCTTCAAAAATTTTTCCCTTCTTCAGTCTTATAACATGCACCCATCTTCACCTTCTATAGTTATCTGTAAAACTGTAACATTGGCCTCTTGACTATTCTTTGAATAAGATATTCTATCTCCCAACTCTGGGTATCATCACTACTGATCCTCCAGGCCTTCTCATCTCTGTTTCCTGTCTTACCTGGATCCTTCCAAATTCTGGCTAATATTTCTTCTTTTATAGGAAGTTCAAAAAGGATTTAAAAATAAAATATAAGAGGTAGAATAAAATTGTGGAAAGAAATAAGAGTGATGAAGGAAGATCATTACAAAAGAGTCAAAAGATTGGTAAAGGACACACAAAAGAATTTCTGAAAAAGGAAAATTTGCCAAATGGAAAGAGAGGTACAAAAGTTCACTAAAGAAAATAACTGTTTCAAAAGTAGAATTGTCCAAATGGAAAAAGAAGTACAAAAGCTTAGTGGAGAAAATAATTTCTGAAAAAAATTAGAATTGGACAAGTGGAAGTTAATGAATCCAAGAGACCTTAAGAAACAGTCAAAGTCAAAAGAATGGAAAAAATAGAAAATGTAACAGATTTCACTGTAAAAACAATTGACATGGAAAATAAACCCAAAGGAGATAATTAAGTATTATTGGATAGCCTGAAAACAAACAACCAAAAAGAGTTTAGATATCATCTTTCAAGAAAGTATCAAGGGAGACTGCCATGATTATTCTATAACCTGGAAGTTACCTAGAAACTGAAAGAATCTACTATCACCTCCTGAAAGAGATCTCCAAAGGAAAACTTAATATCAGAGCCAAATTCCAGGACTCCCAGGTCAAAGAGCTGGAAATACAAGTAACTAGAAAACAACAAAAACAATATCCTGGAGCCAAAATCAGGATAAGAGAATATTTAGTACCTGCTATATTAAAGGATCAGAGGGCCTCGAATATGATATTCTAGGAGGCAGAGGGGCTACAATTTCAAGTAAGAATCACCTACCTAGGAAAAAATGAGCATAACACTTCAGAGGGAAAATGGGCATTCAATGAATAGATGACTTTCAAATATTCTTAATGAAGAGTCTAGAGCTGAATGGAAATTAAGACAATACATATATCAGATTGACTAATGTGAAAGAAAAGGAAAAACGACAAAACTTGGAGGAAAGATGGGAAAATTAAGATACTAATGCAATGATGGTGGAATTGTAAATTTATTCAATTATTCTAGAGAGTAATTTGGATCTATGCTTAAAGGGCTATAAAACAGTACATACTCCTTAATTCAGCCATCCCATTACTAGCTTTGCAAACTAAAATTGCTTTTAAAAAGAAAAAAAAAACAAAAAACTACTTTTCTGGCATTAAAAAAGAATTAAAAGCTTCATTCCAAATTAAGCATCCTAAATAAAAATGCTACATGGTATTATACAAACAAACAAAAAGAAAATATTTAAGGAATAACCATGGTATAAAATAGGGAATACAGCAAATAGATTCCAAATATAAAAACATCAAAGATTCCTGACTGAATTTATACAGAATATCTTCTAAGGAGTTTAGTTGTAGGATGAATCAATTTAATTCAATATTTAATTAGTTTCTCTGACCTTCCTCATAAACTAGAGGATATGAATAGAGAATGCCTGGGCTCAGTTGTAAATCAAAGACCCTTAAAAAGAGATATTTCTCCTCACTTAAAATTCATTCAGAGTCATTGGTTTCCAAATTAAGACTTCTAGACAAGTTCAATCCCTTGTGGTCATGGAATCCTATTAGAGGGTTCTTAACCTCTTTTGTGTCATGAGGCCTTTTTTCTGATGAAAGCTAAAGACCACTTCTCAGAATAATGCTCTTAAATATATAAATTAAAATGCATAGTATTACATAAGAAATCAATCATATTAAAACCAAATATTAAAATACCTTCATCAGGAACAGCTAGTTAACCCAATGGAAAGACTACTGAACCTGTATTCAGGAAGACTGCTTCCTGAGTACAAATTCAGCTTCAGACTTTACTATCTACAAGATCCTGCCTGAGTCAATTTAGCTTGTTTTCCTCAGTTTCTTCACATATAAAATTAAATAGAGAATAAAATGGCAAAACAGTTTGGTGTCTTTGCCAAGAAAAACCCAAAAGAGGTCATGAAGAAAACCAGATAGGAGGTATGGGATGATCATCTCTTTTGACCCTGGAATATGGGGAGAAGAATGGAGTAAGACCATGGAACAAAATGAGCCACACAAAGGACGCCAGGCTTAGCCCAAAGACTAAGCACACTGTTTTAAATTTTGGTGCTACATGGCAAAGTCCTAGTTACTCTACCCTAGTTATAGCTCTGTTATTATTTTAAGGTCTCCTTAAAGTTTAGGGCTTTTCTCTGGTACTATATACAGTGCCATCTTAGTCTGAAGCTTTTTTAAAAATCTCCAATGGAGTACTTTATGGACTAGGCAGAAAGGTCACTTAGTGGATAGAGATTTGGACCTGATGGTAAGAAGACTTGAATTAAAATTCTGCCTCATCTCAGTTACTTACTAGCCATATGACCTCTGCCTCAGTTCCTCTTCTATAAAATGGTCATAATAAATAAAGCCTATCTACCTGGGTGGTTGTGAGGATAAAATGAAGTAACATTTTACAGAACTTTCCATACCTTCAAGTATTATATACATACTAGCTATTATTAAAATTAAAATGTTTTAGAACTACTGACATATTATGAACATCTAATGAACTGAATGAATAAGCAGAACCTGGTTGATGGAAATCCCAAGATTGCTTCTAAACAGGCTGACATTGGGGGTAAGAAACAGGATGAGACAGAATCAGGGAGGAAATAGCTCACCTATTTGGTGAGGAAGTGCTCAAGATCCCACCTAAGTTGGTGTGCTATTATTTTGATTGATACTGAGGATGGATCACTGCTTCTTGGTCATGTATATCCATGCTGGTACAAGAATAGAAAAAAGTAGTTTGCAACAAAGAAGGGTGGATGTAGGCTAGCAGAATGAGGAAGCTGTAGCTATATGTTAAAATACAGTAAATTCAAGAAGATAAGAGTTTGGCAATGAGAGGAACTTGAATGCTGGTTTTGATTGGTTAAGTCTATGATATAAAAGGTTCAGGGTGCTGTTCAGACATGCTGTGGGGAAGAAGCATGTTTGTCTGAAACCCATTAGTACAATGCAGCAAAAACATTATTAGACTACATTAGTTATAGCTTTGTTTGTAAGATTGATTGACCACATGAGCCTGAATTTCTTAGTAGAGTTCCCATGTGTAAATAGGGCTAGTGACATTTCTATTTACTTTAATTATTATAAAGTAGATCTGAAGCCAGGACAAATGTACTATGTATATTGTAAGTAATACAAATGGAATGAATAACAATTCATGGACTATAAGGTTTGTTTCAATATGTAGGAGTCCATGAGTCTCACAGGGCATAAGGAAAACATTTATAAGTATTGAATTTGTAGAATATAATTGGTTTGTGAGGCCACAATTGGAAATAGAATTGCTGTGATAAGAAGTTTAAAAAAGGTATCTTCTTCCTTTCAATATTGATGCTGAACAGCCCATTAAGTGGGGAAATGGGCTTGACTCATATGGGTAACCTATAAATAGTCTGATGAAAAGCAGAAATGACTACTTCCTTCTGTTTTATTTCTTTTCTTGAGAATGTAGATCTATAGAAAAAACCAAAAGCATGGCAGTGATCTTTAAGCATATCAATGATAGTTATTTTGAACCAATATGTTCTTTAATTGGAGTTGGGAAGGGGGAAATCTCCTTAAGAAAGATAACAAATTACTTTCTGCCATTTCCCAATGAAGCCAACATGTTAGAGTGGGAAGCTGCATTCATCACTCCCCCTTCCTGCAGTACGAGATTACTGGGGGACTCATTGAGGTTTAAACTTTGAAGTGTTGTATTCTCCTGTTGCTGGATTGAGCAGATTGTCTGATGCTAATGTAGGAAAGTGGAGTACATAATATAATTCAAAGTACTCCTTGTGATTCAAGAAAAGGACATGAAAATCTAGAAAAGCTTCAAATAACCATACTGAATCATCAAAATTAAGACTGAAGGAAAAAGGGAAGGATTCAAGAGAACCCAATACAACTTAAAGAATCCTAGAAAATCAAGTAAAAGGCTAGTGGAAATGATTAACAACTTGAGCAAAGTTGTAGTATACAAGATAAATCCACATAAATAGTCAGCATTTGTGGATATTTCCAACAAAATTCAGCAGCAGGAGTTAGAAAGAGAAACTCCATTTAAAATCAATCTAGACAAGATAAAATACTTAGGAATCTATCTACCATGACAAACACAGGAATTACATGAACACAACTATAAAATGCTTCACACAATTAAAACTAGATCTACATAATTGGAAAAAAAGAATGGCTCAGGGGTAGGATGAGGTAACATAAAAAATGACAATCCTACACAGATTAATCTGCTTATTCAGTGCCATACCTATCAAACTACTAAAAACTTTTTATAAGATTAGAAAAAAATATAATAAAGTTCATTTGGAAGAACAAAAGATCAAGAATATCAAGGGAAAGAATGAAAAAAATTCTGAAGAATGAGGGCCTAGCAGTACCAGATCTTAAACTGTACTATAAAGTAGTGGTCATCAAAACAATATGATACTGTTGTAAAAGTGAAATTTGGGGAATGCCATTCTAAAAATATATATATTTCTATGGACAAGGGAAATGTATCAAAACTACATTTCCATTGATCCAACATGGTCCAACTGATTTCCGTTTCCAATGTCTTGACGCAGGGGAGAGCTTAAATCTCCTGGGTTAGGAGGGAGTGGCTCTCTTTGGCGAGTAGGCGCTTCTGGAGGCGGCAGGTTTGAATGCTTACAAGCGCGTGGTCTAATGATTTTATTTATCAGCATGGCTTTAATTAAAATACTAATTTATATATTTATACCAGCCTTTATCATTTTTCATTTTTATACTGTCTAAGAGACAGAAGGGTAGATCAATAGAATAGACTAGGGGTAAATGACCTCAGCAAGATAGTTTGATAAACCCAAAGATCACTGATTTGGGGGTAAGAACTCACTCTTTGACAAAAACTACTGGGAAAATTGGAAAACAATATGGGGGAAAGTCAGGTCTAGATCAACCCTATACCAAGATAAATTCAAAATGGGTAAATAACTTAAATATAGGGAATGATATCATGAATAAATTAGGTGAATATAGAAGAGTATGCCTGTCAGATCTGTGGGAAAGGAAGAAATTTAAGACCAAGCAAGAGATAGAGAATATTACAAAATTAAAAATGAATAACTTTGATTAAATCAAATTAAGAAGGTTTTGTGCAGACAAAACCAATGTGACCAAAATTAGAAGAAAACCAAAAAACGGGGAGAATATTTTTATAATAAAACTCTCTGACAAATGTTTAATTTCCCAAACATATGAGGAATTAAGTCAAATTTTAAAAAATCAAGCCACTACCAAATTAGCAAATGTTCAAGGGACATGAATAATCAGTTATCACATGAAGAAATAAAAACTTTCAATAAGCACATAGAAAAAAGAGAAATGAAAATTAAAACAACTCTGAAGTACCACCTCACACCTAGCAGACTCTCCAATATGGCAGCAAAGTAAAGTGATAAATGTTGGAGGGAATGTGGCAAAATTGGAATACTAATAAACTACAGGTGGAGTTGTGAATTGATCCAACCATTCTGTAGGGCAATTTGGAATTTTGTGCAAAGGGCTTTAAAAGAATGCCTGCCCTTCAATCCAGCCACACCACTGTTGGATTTGTACCCCAAAGAAATAACAGGGAAAAATACTAGTACAAAAATATTTATAGCTGCCCTCTTTGTGGTGGCAAAAATTGGAAAATGAGGGGATGCCCTTCGATTAGGGAATTGAACAAATTGTGGTATATGTTGGTAATGGAATATTATTGTGCTAAAAGGAATAATGAGCTGGAGGAATTCCATGTAAACTAGAATGACCTCTGGGAACTGATGCAGAGCAAAAGGGGCAGAACCAGGAAAACATTATACACAGAGACCGATACACTGTGGCACAATTGAATGTAATGAACTTCTCTATTAGCAGCAATGCAGTGATACAGAACAATCCAGAGAATCCTTTGAGAAAGAATACTATCTGCATCCAGAGAAAGAACCGTGGGAGCAAAAATGCAGAAGAAAAACAAATAATTAATTACAAGGTTTGATGAGCATCTGATCAGGGTTTTGATGTTTAAAGATCACTCTATTGCAAATATGAATAACATGGAAATGGATTTTTAACAATGATACATGTATAACACAGTGGTACTGCTAGTCAGCTCCAGGGAAGGGGGGTGAGAAAAAATTATGAATCAGGTAACCATGGAAAAATATTCTAAGTAAAAAAAAATCTTAAACAAAGCCCAATGCATAAATTTTATACCAATCATGTTTTATTGGGGGGCACAGTTCCCTACCTTGGCCCCATCTTTGAACTAAAGAAGTATCATGTTTTCCTTTTATAGCATGTTTACAGTACCTTATTGTAAAATCTGTATTAAGTACTTAATCATAGCCTATATGTAGGTCAATGTTAACATTTCTAGTCTTTGAGAGTCATATGTTGACTTTCCCATTCTTTTTACAAACTTTAGTTTTTAACTTTAAAAAAATTGTGTATATAAATAGTATTCAAAGATAAAATATGTTGGTATTATGTAATACTAAACATATATTTTATGCATTTCCAAGTTTTAAACCTTCTTCTGTGTCATTTGTGGCTTCTGTAGAATTCATTATCCATTTAACTTTTTAATTCTGAACCCCAATATATTACTAGAGGGGAAAATTAGATGTGGAAGGCATACATGTACTTCCAAGGAAATTGACTCTGAAAAAACCTGACGCTACACACTGAAGAAGCTCTTAATATTCTGCTCCATTTTCTTAGACTGAAAGGCAGCAAAGAAGAGAAATATCTCCAGTAGTGGCCAAATTCATTTTAGATCAGAGGGCAACATACTTGTTTTGCTTTTCTACATATGCTTGGAGTATCTGGAAACCATGTTTTGGCTGACTGGGAGGATTATTTTTGAAAATGACACAAATATGGAGTTCATGGGCTATGCTGGTGCATCCCTGAGGAACAGTGGTCCAGTAGCTTTAGTTATAGATGAGTTGCCCACCAATATCAGTGGAAGGGATTTACAAGTCAGGAATTTGACAAAACACTTAAATCACAGATTTGGACAATTAATCTAGAAGAAGAGAGTAGGGAAAATGTAGTCTATACAGAGAGGACTTCATTATGTTATGAGAGACAATAGATAAAATTATAATACATTTGACTCAATTTGTTTACCTCTAAAAGTTGGCTAATGAATTACACAATTTGGTAAAATCACAATGGAAATGCATTAATCAATTAATCAGTAAGAATTTATTAAGCCCCAACAATGGGTATATACTATGCAATGAGAGAAACAAAAATAAACATAAAAGTCCTTGCCCTTTAGGAGCTTCATTTTAGTTTTTAGGAGCTTATATTTCAGTATTGGTTTAGATTACATAAATTTCCACAGAAATATTTCTTAAATATAACAGAAATTTACTTTTACAAAAATCCTTACCTTCTCTTAGAATCAATATATGTATTGGTTTTAATGCAGAAGAGCAGTAAGGACAGGTCTTAGGGTGAAGTGACTTGCCTAGGGTCACAGAGTGAGGAAGTTTTTGAGGCCAGATTTGAATCCATTTCCTTCTGTGTCCAGTGATCCAACTAGCTGCCCTATATAATTAATTTTTGTTATTATTTTTTGAACAAATTTGAATATTTAAAGTTCAACATTTCTCTTTCATGAGATCCTTGAATACATCAAAATTACAGCATTACTTAAACCAGTGATGATGAACTTTTTAGAGACTACATGCCATGCTCTGTCCCCTTAGAGACCCCAAGCCATGCCCCACCCAGACTGCATGCAGTGCCCTGCCCCTCACCTCTCAGACCAAGGGTCCCATTCCCTTGTACTCTGTGGTAGGCACCAGGCTCCCAGCTGACAAGCTTCAGGGTGAAAGCAGCTTCCTGCTATCTCTGGGCCACTGCATACAGCTGTGCGGGGCTGAGGAAGGGGGCTGCTGCCAAGCTTCCCTCACTAGAGAAGATTCGTAGGGTTGGAAAGGTAGGGGAAAGTTGAGGGGGGATGTGGCTTCTTAGTACAATATGGGTGCATGTCCTTGTTGAGTCTGATTAAAATATAATCCTATAGGGCCTCTACTAGGCTCTGTGGTAGAGCTGCAACCTCAGAGCTTTTTAGACTGCTTATATTTGCATAACAATGGTACACCCAAGAGTGCTAGGAGTAGGGCTGCCTATTGGGTTATGACCCACCCTGGGGGAGGGAGCAGGGGGCAGAGGGAGAATAGGTATCCTTTGAGGGGTTGGGTCACCCTCCCAGACTGTCAGCTGGTAGAGAAGGAAGGAACTAAAGTGGATATCTTTTAGGGGGGTGGGACTGGACCACAATGGGGGAGAGGAGATACCCACTCCTGCCCTGCTGCAGCCACTAATCCCAGATGGGGGAGGGAGAAAGAGAGAGGAGTGGCCTGAGCACTCTGGGCTGAGAGGTAGGGAGGCAAAATGGAGGGGGGAAGAGCTCCATTAGATGGTATGTGTGCCCATAGAGAAGTCTCTCTATGCCATCTTTGGCATGTGTGCCACAGGTTTGACATCACAGGTTTAAACCTTCCCATAGTCTGGGGTCTAAAATGAAGTATTGGTTATGGGTGTTTAACTGGGATTTTTAGGATTTTAAAATCTTAGGCAAGGCAAGCATGACAGAATGGACCATGATGACCTATATACACTGCACATGCATTTTTGTGGATATTTACTCTTTTTTTTTTAAACTGTGCCTTGCTTGTCTTTTCTTTCTTTTTCATTCAAAGATATTTTGTTTTTCCAATTACATGTTAATAACATTTTCAACATGTTTTCTGAAATTATAAGATTCAAATTGTCTTCCCTCCTTTTTTGCTCCCCCCTCTGAGATGGTAAACAATTTGGTCTGGATCACACATGCATTATCATGTAAAACATACTTCCATATTGCTCATTGTTGTAAAAGAATACTCATACTGAACCAAGTCCCCCAAATAAAACCATGAATAGATTAATGAGAAAGAAAGTAAGGTTTGATCTGCATCAGACACTGATAGTTCTTAGCAATCTTTGTCATAAGTTTTTCAGAACTTCCCATATCATTGTATTGCTGAGAGTAGCTAGGTTTTTCACAGTTGATCATCTTACAATATTGCTATAATTGTGCACAATATTCTTCCTATTTATTTCAGTTTGCATCAGTTTTTTTCTGAAAACATCCTGCATAATTATCATTTCTTATAGCACAATAGTATTCTATTACCAACTTATACCACAATTCATTCAGCCATCCCCAATTGATAAACATTCCCTCAATTTCAATTCTATACAAAAAGAGCTGCTCTAAATATTTTTGTACAAATCTTTGCCTATTTTTAATGATCTCTTTGGTATACAGATCCAATAGTGGAATTATAGGATCACAGTTTTCTCATTTTTTGTGTATGGTTCTAAGTTGCCCTCCAGAATGGTTGGATCAGTTCACAAATCCACTAACAGTGTACTAGTGTCCTAATTTTGTCACATTCCCTCCACCATCTGTTACTTTCCTTTATTGTTATATTGACCAATCTGATAGGTTTGAAGTAGTACCTCAGAGTTGTTTTAATTTGCATTTCTCTAATCAAGAGTGATTTGGAACATTTTTATATGATTATTGATAACTTTGATTTTTTTCATCTGAAAATTGTTCAGTTTCTTTGAACATTTTTCAATTAGGAAATCACTTGTATTCTCATAAATTTAGCCTACTTCACTATAAATCTGAGAAAATAGTTTTTTTTTCAGAGAAATTTGTTATAATTTTCCCCTTGGTTTATTGTTTTCCTTCTAATCTTTATTACATTGTTTTGGTTTCTAGAAAAAAATCTTTTTAGTTTAACATAATAAAAATTATTCATTTTACATCTTATAATGCTCTCTATTTCTTGTTTAGTTGTAAATTATTGCCTACATCATAGTTCTTTCATGTAAACTATTCTGTTTCCCTATTTAAGTTATGGTTTCACTCTTTATATCTAAATCATATGTCCATTTTGCCCTTATCTTGGCATAGGATGTGAGATATTGTTCTATGCCTAGTTTCTGCCATACTGTTTTTCAGTTTTCCCAGCACTTTTTAAAAATCAAATAATGAGTTTTTATCCCAAAAGCTGGGGTCTTTGGGTTTATCAAATACTACATTGCTAAGTTTATCTACCCCTATATAGTTTATATCTAATCTATTCTATTGATTCATCATTCTATTCCAAAAACAACACTAGACAATTTTGATGATTAATACTTTATAGTAAATTTGAATCTGGTATTGTCTAGGCAACCTACCTTCACATTTTTTCATTAATTCCCTTGATATTCTTGACCTTTTGTTCTTCCAGATGAATTTTGTTATTATTTTTCTAATTTCTATAAAATAAGTATTTGGAAGATTGATTGGTATTGTATTGAATAAATAAATTAATTTTAGTAGAATTGTCAGTTTAATTATATTAGCTCAGCTTATAAATAAGCAATAAACATTTTTTCCAGTTATTTAGATCTGAATTTTTTGTGTGAAAAATGTTTTGGATTTTTGTTCATATAATTCCTGTGTTGTCTTGTCAAGTAAATTCTCAGGTATTCTACATGGCCTAGTCTTTTTTTAAATGGAACTTCTCTTTCTCTCTTTTGCTGCTGAATTTTGTTCATAATAATATAGAAAAACTGATAACTCGTGTGTTTATTTTGTATCCTGCAACTTTGCTAAAGTTATTAATCATTTCAACTCATTTTTAAATTGATTCTCTAGGATTCTTTAAGTATACCATCATACCATCTGAATAATCACCCTGCCCCCACCTCCACACACACACTGATCCAACCAAACTAGCCTTCTCTAGGTTCCTCACATATATCACTATATCTCCTTTCTGTCATTTTGTGCTGGATATTCCTGTGTATGGAATCTACTTCCTCCTCACTTCCATCTTATAGGATCCTTTTCTTGCTTAAATATTCTAAGCATCACTTGCTAAAAAAGCCTTTCCTTAATCTCATAATTGTCAGTATTATTCCTCCTCATACTACCTAACTTAGTATTTATTCTATTTATATTTATTCTGAATATACCTATATATATGTACCATCTCTGAGTAGAATAAAAGTAGTAGGAATTGTTTCATTCATTAAAATGTATCCCCTCTTCCTAGTCTAATGCATAAAGAAGACAGATGATAACTACTTTTTGATTGTTTCCTTTACCCCAGTTATTGTGCAAGTGGGAAAAAAAAAGAGGATGACTTCTCAAACGTCTATGGCCAATGAGAAACAATAATATAGGGAGTCTTTCTCCACTCCCATGGAACATAAGAATCTGAATGGTCAGTAGGCTGAGAACCCAGCACAATGATCTGTTTTCTGTCTACTATTAGTGCCTGAAGGAAATGGCTTGTATAAAGAATCTTACTTGACTCAGAAAGATATACTCTTTAAATTCACCACTGAATATTTCTCCCTGCATTGTCTTGCAAGGAATGCAAGGAATAAAGTATTTCACTGGCTTGTATTTTAAATTTTTATTTTTAAAAATATTTTTCCATGGTCATATGATTCATTTTCTTTCCCTCCCCTTTTCTCTCCCCGCTCCCATAGCTGACAAGCAATTACACTGGGTTATACACTTGATACCTATTCCCATACTATACATTTTTGCAATAGAGCAATCTTTTAAAACAAAAACCCCAAATCATATACCCATATAATTAAGTGATGTCATATGTTTTTCTTCTGCATTTCTACTTCCAAAGTTCTTTCTCTCAATGTAAATAGTAGAAATCCTCAAGTTCATCCTTCCTTACAGCACAATAGTATTTCATCAAAATCATATACCACAATTTGTTCAGCCATTGAGGGACACTCCCTCATTTTCCAAATTTTTGACACTCCAAAGAGCATACCTATGAATATTTTTGTACAACCCTTTTTTACTATCTCTTTAGGATATAAACCTAGTAGTGGTATTGCTGGATCAAAGAGTAGGCATTCTTTTAAAGCCCTTTATCTATAATTCCAAAATGGCTAAATTAAGTCACAAATACACCAACAATATATTAGTATCTCAATTTTACCATATCACCTCCAAATTTATTATATTCCTTTACTGTCATATTGGCCAATCTGCTAGGTATGAGGTTGTACCTCAGAGTTGTTTTGATTTGCATTTCTCTAATCAGGTGGAATTTATAACACTATTTCATGTGATTATTGATAGTTTTGATTTCTTGATCTGAAAACTATCTATTCATGTCTCTTGACCAGATGTTGGCAACCTTTTTGGCTGTGAGAGCCATAAACACCACATTTTTTAAAATGTAACTTTGTGAGAGACATACAGTGCTCACAGTGCGAGCTCCTGTAACAATGCATGCTCCTGCAACAGCGCCTGAAAAAAAAATTGACTTTATGGCTCCTGCAGAAAGAGCCATATCTGGCCCTCAAAAGAGTCAGATATGGCTCAAGAGCCATATGTTGCCAACCCCTTCTCTTGACCATTGATTGGGAAATGCCTTGATTTCTTATACATTTGACTTAGTTCCTTATACATTTGAAAATAAGACCTTGGTAAGAAATTTTTGTTATAAAATTTTTCTTCCCAGTTTGATGCTCACCTTCTAATTTAAGTAAATTTTGTTTGTACAAACCCTTTTTAATTTAATATAATCAAAATTATTCATTTATATTTTGTAACATTCTCTATCTCTTGCTTAGTCTTAAATTCTTCCTTTTCCATAGATCTTACAGGTATATTTATTTTTAAAATTAGATTAACCAATAATTTATCTACTTCATTTATTTTCCAAAATATAAGCTCCTAGTTTATTAGTTCAGTAGTTCTTTTACTATCAATTTTATGAATTTCTCCTTTGATTTTTAGAATTTTCAATTTGGTGTTTTTCTAGGTTTTTTTTTTTTAGTTACATGCACAATTTGCTGATCTCTCTCTGTCTCTCCGTCTCTCTGTCTCTATCTCTCTTTATATGGGAACTCAGGGATAGAAATTTTTCCCTTAGTACTGCTTTTGCCGTATCCCATAAATTTTGATATGCTGTCTCCTCATTGTCATTCTCTTCAGTGCAATCCAGTAAATGTTTCTATGATTTGTTCTTTAATGCACCAGTTTTGGAAAATTGGATTTTTTAATTTCCAAATAATTTTTGACTTGTCTCTCTATGAACCCTTACTAATTATGAATTTTATTGCATTATAATCTGAAAAAGTTGCATTTATTATTTCTATTTTTCTTTATTTGTTTGCAATATTTTTATGTCATTGTGCATGGTCAATCTTTTCATATGTGCCACATCCTGCTCAAAAGAAAGTACATTCCTTTTTGTCCCTATTTATTTTTTCCATATATCTATTAACTATAATTTTTCTAAGATTTCATTCATATCTCTTTCCTCTTTCTTATTTTTTTTGCTTTGATTTATCAGGATCTGAGAGGGGAAGGTTCATGTTTCCCACTAGTATAGTTTTACTATTTAATTCCTCCTTAATTCTAATAGTTTCTCCTTTAAAAATCTGAATGCTTCACCATTAGGTGCTTACAAGATGAGTATTGATATTTCTTCACTATCTATACTACCTTTTATCAGGATGTAATTCCTTCCTTATCTCTATTAGATCTATTTTTACTTTAGCTTTGTCAGAGATCATAATTGCTTCTTGTCTTCTTTTTCTCGGTTCCCAGTATATTCTATTTCAGCCTTTTACCTTTACCCTGTGTGTGTATGTATCTGCCTCATGAGTGTTTCTTGTAAACAACATATGGTTGGATTTTGGCTTTTAATCCACTCTGCTATCCACTTCCATTTTATGGGTGAGTTCACCCCATTAATATTCACAGTTTTGATTACCATCTGTGTATTCCACATAATTTTGATGTTCTCTTTTAATCCTGCCCTTTCTCCTTTCACTATTTCCCTCCACACCAGTTTTTTACTTTTAATCAGAGCTCCTTACTCCCACCCTTATTTTACTTCCCTTCTATCCCCTCCCTTTTTATTCCCCTCCTACATCTCTTTAGAGTCTTTTAATTGCCTCCTCCCCCTAACTATTTCCTCCCTTATATTACTTACCTCCCCACACCCACCTTCCTTATTCTACTTCTACTTCTCTACAGATTAAGATAGAATTCTATACCCCAATACATCTGGTTATTTTTCCCTTTCTGAACTGATTGCACTGAGAATAAGACTTAAATATGGCCTGTCATGACCCTCATCATCCCCTTCTTGTAACAGTATTCTCCCACACCATGTGTCTCTTTATGTGCTATAATTTATACTATTTTATCTCTTCCTTTGCATTTCTCACAGTACACTCTTCCTTTTTTCCTAAAACATAACATATTATCCTAAACAGCTTAATACTACACTCTCTGCCTTTGTATATTGCTTCTATCTACTATAATAATGAAAACAATTTTTAAGAGTTTTGGATATTATTTTTCCACATAGGAGTATAATCAATTTGACCTTATTGAAGCCCTTAAATTTTTTTCTCTTTCTTATTTATCCTTTTTATGGATTTCTTGAATTTTTTATTTGGACATCAACTTTTCTGTTTAATTCTGGCATTTTCTTCAGGAATGGCTGAAAACCTATTTTACTAAATGTCCACACTTTACCCTGAAAGCATATAGTCAAATTTGATGGATAGGTGATTCTTGGTTGTAGACACAGTTCTCTTGCCTTCCAGGATATTATATTCCAAGCCTTGTGGTCTTTCAATGTGGAGGCTGCCAGATCCTGAATAATACTGCCTGGGGCTCTATGATATCTGAATTGTTTCTTTCTTGCCACTTGCAGTATTTTCTTCCTTCCCTCTAAGCTCTTGGATTTGATTATAATATTCTTGGGAGTTGTCACCTGGTCCTTGAACTCTTTTTTTGAGTTCATTCATACAGCTTGTGTCTAGTTTCCATTTATTTTGGAGACTTTGCATAGGTTTATTTGTTTCTCAACCTCTCCTGTTGTTTCTGTCCTTTGCTCTTTTTCTTCATAGAAATTTTCCAGGGGACTTCAGAGCCATTCCAAAATGCACATTCTGCCCTGTGATCCTTTGGGAGCCCAGTTTCCCTAATGCATCATAACAAACACAAATAAATTTAAAATCACAATAAAATAAGGAGTATGTACATTAATATAAAGGGGAAATGGCAATGATTTTTACAACAAAAAAATCAAATACTTGGCACTTTTTTACAAAAAAATATCAGAGGGTGATCCCCTTTTTTCACAACAAAATATATATACATATAAAACAAATGCATTTAAACAAAACAAATTAATTTTAACCAGACTAATGAATTTTTTAACTACTCAAAGTTCAAATTTTGTGCATCCAGTTTTTCTCTGGAACTCCTGAATCAGCATGCAGTCTCCAAAGGCATCTCCATCTGGATTCCAGAAGGCAGCAAATCTCTTTCACTAAAATAACCTAGACCTTTCATTTGAAATAAAAACACATTCCCCCCTGAGGAGGATAGAAAGAATCATGGAAATCATACAGGGGAGAAAAAACATGGCTGAGTTATGAGGCATATGAATCACTGCCAATTAAAATCATCAGAAAAATAGCACAAAAAACTAAATGACTATTGGATGAAAATTTTAAGTATTTAATTCTAAATTTTACATGTAAAATTCTAAATAAGAAAAAAAACAAAATCACAATAGGTCTTTGAATAATGCCCAATTAAAGTAATCCATGTCCGACATCATGTACTTACCCACTCAGAAGCCAGGACCAAAGACAGCCACCATAGTAAGAAAGTTAGGAAAAGGGATTAGATTTTTATTGGTCTGATAATTGTTAGGTACTTGATATAAATTTTACAAGGAGTATGGTACAAGGAGTCTTGCATCTTAACATATGTTAAGTTCCACAACCTGGAGTCTCACACTAGGCTGAAATCTTTTTTTATTGGTTTCTTTTTTTTGACCTGTGTGCTCTTTTGCCATCATTCAGCTTAGATGCGTGCTTCTTTGGCATTGTGTAGATGAAATTTGTGTTCTTTTGTTGATCCCATTTCCTTGAATGAGACATGTGTACTAAGTAAAGTCCCATAATATTTAAATACCAAAAGCAGTTTCAGTAGTCTAAGTCTTTTGGGCAGGCAGTTACGTTTAGAACTAATGGACATAGTAAACCTACACTAATCTAATAATCAAAAAATCTTTCAACTTAGACAACATGTGTTTAGGAAAATGGAAATTACACATGCAATTATAAAAAATGTGCTAAAAATTAAAAATAAATATATATCTCCTAAAATCAGTGAGAACTATATATATATATATAATATATATATAATAATAATTCATGCCTTTTAAGGAAGGGAAGAATACAAAGGTTTTTACCCAAGAATTTAGATGCATTTCCACATTTCCTCTTAACTTAGTTGTGGTCCACAGTGTGAGTGCAAATGAGGTAGATAAAACAATGGAGGTATAAAAGAAATAATATATTGAAGAAAATACAAAAATTTCATAAAAAGGACAAAATGTATATCAAGTCAATTCAATACAGGTCACTAATACAGGTTTTCTTCAAGGTTATTACAAAGAAAATACCAAATACACAAAATACAAGTTGTTATGGACTTCCACAAAAGCACACGTCCAGGGTCAAATACAGGATGGCACAAATAAAGTAAGGAGGTAGACAAGCACTGTATTATAAAATCTGTTTCTTTGTTTTTACTATTTGGGGATACAAAACTGAAAAGGGTTAATAGCAACAAAACAACAAAAGCAATAGAGTTTAAGGGGCACCACCTTTTGCCCCACGTGGAGGGACAGTAGCACTGTGGACAAGTGTGGACAAGCTCCACTTAAAAGATACTGTTGTGGGGTCATTTGGTTTGAATTATCTGCTTGATTTATGTTTCTGGAATTATCAGTCCTTAAATTGCAGTTCCTGAAAGTATTATAGTTATTATTCTGATAGTTGTTCCTGAAATTTTTGTTTCTATATTTGTTATTCCTGAAATTATTGTTATCATTCCAGTAGGTATTGTTCCTGATTACCTGGAATAGATTTCTATAATTCATCATTACGTGGCCCTTCTTTTCACAGAAGTGGCAGGTTAATAATCGATAATTAGATTCCCAGAGAGGGGTAAGTGGTATTGGTGTATTATCATGTCCTCTTTCTTGTTTATCTATTTTGTCATATAAGGATTTCAGGTTCATTTGTATTGTTTCCAATAAATCATTAGTTTCTACCATTTTCTCTGCACGTCTTTTTGAGACATTCACAGCAGTTCTTCTCAATTCTTTAAAATCCATCTCAGGTCATTTTGGGCAATGTATTTTAAAATAGTCTTGGACTACCCTGCAAGAATTATTAATGAATTGATGCCATATTTGTCTGGTATCTCTTTTGGCAGAAAGATCAAGGTCTAGGTATCTACCTCTCAGCTCAATGAGCTCATCCATGATTTGGGAGGGTGTCTCATCATCGGATTATGTAAGGAAGTTCAAATTTTGTCCAAACATTTGGTCTTTCAGTGCATTCTTGCATTGCTTTAAGAATGGCATTCCTCACATTGTTTAATTGCAAATATTCTACTGGCCCATTATAGACCCAACAAGGATCTTGAGGTAGCCAGTGTGCAGCATCATGCCCTCAGGTTTTATTAAAATGAGAGATGATCTTATTTCTCTCACGTTCCATCAGAAAGGCCTGAAGTAATTTTTCAATGTCCTTATAAGAAGGATTTTATTGGAAGAACATATTGGCCATCTTTTACGTTATGGCAATTGGATCATCTTTGAAACTAGAGATATCTCTTTAAATTCTTTAATATCCTGGGATGTGAAAGGAGTATGATGTCTTAAGTTTAACACATCCCCAGTTCATCCTATTGTGGGCACTTCCCTTTAAAGGGGAAAAAAAAAGTCATCATAGAAATCAGTGTATGGTCTTGGTTTCTTTGGAGTTGTTTGCATGCTTATTGAGGCAGTACAGGTAGGAACGGATAAGGTAGTAGGAGAAGGTTTACTCGGGTTGGGGTTGGTTGTGGGCTGGGAGAAAGGACAGGAATTGATGGGGCATCAGGAGAGGATGGAGTGTCAAGAGAAGGAGCAAGCAAGAAGGAGGGTAGGCCAGGAGGTGTGCAACATGAAAGAGGAGTTTCTTCACTTCTGTCTTAATCTCTATTTCAGGAGAAATAGGAGTTTCCTCTCTGAGTAATTTGGGAACAGACTCACAAAATTAGAATTAGAAATTTGAATGGGATCCTCCTTTTCCCCTGGACCATACAAAGAGTGTTTGAAATTTTCCAATCAAATTTGTAGAGTTGCTTAGATTTTTGCTTGCATTTTCTGATTTGCAGCCTTTTGTGTCTTAATATTGAAGATTAGGAAAAGATTTCCAGCATCATTAGAAAAAGGAGGCATTCTGAAACCGAAATGGTTTCCAATTTGGCAAAAGCCAAAAAACTTTCCTGTATAGAAGTGATCATGTTGCATGGCTTTTATTTTATTTTTATTTCATTTATTTATTTATTTTTAACTGCAAAAAAAAAAAAAGTTTTTTTTTTTCTATCTATATATTTATTTTTGGTGTTTCCCTCTGGTGGCAGAAACGTAGCACTGCGGCTCAGCAGAAAAGGTGGGAAAAATACTAAGTGCTCAGTGCTGGCCTCTAGTGGCTAAGAGGTAGTACTATAATGGGAATAGAAAATTGCCAGTGAGGAGTGGGAATTGGAACGGGAATTGTGGGTAAGAGGGCAGAGTTAAAGCCACAATGGAAGAAGGGGGTGGAGTGGAAGCCATTGGGGTGCCAGAAACAATGGTAAGTGGAGTTTTTTTGGGGGTGGGGTGGGGTTTAGTGTTGCCTCTTTAAAGGTGAAACCACTGTATAGGGTGAGATTGGAGCCAGGCAGGTAAGTTAGGAGGCAGTCAGGGTGTTTTTTGGAGTGGGCTGGGGTGGGTGGAAGTGAGAGAGGGACTGGAGTTTTTCTTGGACCCCTGTTGGGTTTTAGTCCAGCAGGGGTGAAGAGGATTAGGGTTAAGGTTCCTGGGCTGGGTGTAGAGGCAAGGAAGACTTGGAACCCTTAATGAGGCAGAGGAGCCATCAGGAGTTGAAACTACTTAATAGGGGAAAGGGACCCCCTCTAGGCTGGGTTTTTGGGCAGGAAGTTTTATACTTACTGGTAGGCAGTAGAGCAGCAAACAGACTTGCAGGTAAGCAGGCAGGCAGGTTCAGAGTCCTATCTGGGTCACCAGAATGTTTGGTGGTGAAAAAAGGAGAATGAAGTTGGGAGAAAGGGAAAAGAAGGTAGGGAAGGAAGGTAGCCAGCCAGGGTAGCCCCCAGGCCTGGTGGAGAAATTAACCTCAGTCTTTCAGAGTAGAAAAAAATCAGGCTAGACTATAGGAATATTATGCTGGGTTTATTTGAGGGAAGAAAGAAAGGTCTGGGAAAACTAGGGGTTAGATCTCTAGCAGTTAGCTGGGACCAAAGCTCTCAGGGAAAAAATGCTCTCTCCTCCCTTCTCCAAAAAAAGGGCACCCAAACCCTCTTTCTCTCTTCTTTTTATACTTTCTCAGACACCTCCCACAAAGGAAGTGGGAGGTGTCTGAGGAAATTATGGTAGAGAGTGCTGGGAGACTATGTCTCCTAGGACTTCAGAGCCATTCCAAAAGAACAACTTCCCTGTCAGAGGCCTGAGAGAGCCTAGTACTGTAGAGCTCTGACTCTCACCTCCAGAGCCTGGAATTTCAGGGGTAGGTCAGCAGTGTTCTTTTTGTTTATTTGTTTTTGTAGGTGTAGTAGGCTTTGAAGTGTTTTGCCCTGAGGCTATCTTCAGCTAATGCTGCTGACTGCTGCAGATTGCTGCTGCCATTGCTGCCTCCATCTGCTATTGTGTGAGGTCAGTGCTCTAGAGTGCTGAAGCTCACCTCCAGATCCTGGAAAATCAGATGTGGGTCTGTGGTGTAGCACCCTTTGCATTAAGCATCCCTTAAGCTATCTTCCCTGTCCCTACTGCTAATGCTGCCCCTGGGAGTGAGTCTGATGGTATTAAGCTTAGAATCTCACTGACAGGGTCTGGATCCTCCAGGAGTAGGTCTGTGCTGCTTTTTCTTTCACGTAGCCAATCCCTAGAATTCAAAGATTGCTCTGGTTCTGGTCCTCCTTCTGGTGTAATGGGGGGAGGGGTGGTCCCCCTGAACTTTTTCTTATTCAGTTTTCCCCTATTATATTGTTAAAATCACCTCTCATTGCCTATCTTTCACACTGAGTCCAGTGGAAGAGCCCCTTTACTTGTTCTTTCACTTTTGAGACTTTGTAATGATTGGTTTGAAAGGAAATTCAGAGCAGCTTAAGAATTTCCCTGCTACTAAGTTGCTATCTTCTTGTTTTTTAAATTGTAATAAAATGGGTCTCCATGATACTTGCACATGCTTTTTCACTGGTATAAGGAAACAAACAAAACAACAACAAAACAACCAACAACTCTTTCTACCAGAATAGAAAATCATTTATTCTGTGAATTATCTTAAAAAGTTTGGGATGCTGAAATATTAAGCAATTTTCCCTGATTAATATAACTAATGTGTCAGAGAAGTTATTCAATCTCCCTGACTGTGAAGCCAGTTCTTTATTCAGTATGCCATACTGCCTTTTATATGACACATATGTAAGGTTGAAATGATGATAGTTATCTGTGTATATAGTATAAATGAATCACCAGGGGATGTAAGATAACTCATTTTTGATTTTCATTGTCATATTTTCTTAAACTAAAGGATATTGATATCTTAGAAGGTAGAATTTCCTGATTTGCAAGCATAGGCACAACCAAGCTTCCCTGAAAGACTTCTGATAGTTCTGCTAATGAGTCTAAAATAACAGTTTGTTATCATTGTCACCATGACTGAATTATCTGGAAATGTGAATGCCATTTGAATCACTAAGAAGAGTTTAATATAACATTTACTTTTGCCACTAAACTTAATTTTCTCATCACATTTACAATACACTTATATTGTCCTGACAAACATTTTAAGATTCGTCTATCATTAAATAAATGTTGCCTTAATAGGAGAATGTTTTTTTGAAATTAACATTTTGAGTGTATTTCCATTCCTATATAATAGAAGCATAGTCTCAAAAAGCTTTGGCTGCTTCAGGTTGCGCTTATATTATAAGTAATTCAAAATGTTGCTATGTGACTAGGATCATATTCCTAAACCATTCCTTATTTCTAAATTCCATCTAATATTTAAGTTAAGCTACCCAGTTGTGAATACCTGGAATAAAAGCAATAGCTTTATGTATAAAAGCTTTTTAGTGGCATGATACTTAATGGTCACTAAAGAAGACAGTTGTTTAAAATCCTTTATAATTTACTTAGATGAGTTCTGTAAACTGGTTCTTTTTCTAATCTATCATTTGCTGCTGCTAAACTAGAATTCCAAATAAGCCTATGGCCAAGAATCATAAAAAAAATGGTTTATATTATGAAATAAATTCCAGTGTTTCTTAAGCAATTCTTGTCTATTCACTAAATAAGTATTCATAGATTTTTGTAAAGAAACACATTACTTACTTCAGATAACAGATGATACTCCAATCTATCTAGAAAATGGATCATGTGAGCAAACCATATATAAAGTAAATATTCTCATGGAATGTTTACAGAAGGAAGTATAACAAATTCTATATTCTTTAGCTAAATTGGTCAATTTAAAGATGGACAGCAAATAATTAAGTCAATCCAATAAAGATGTTTAATTAAAAAAAAAAGAAAAGAAAAAGAAAATAACATTTGGTTATTGTCAAATATAAGTACATGTGTTTTAAGCAAGTATACATATATTATACGGGTACATATATATGCATACATTATACAGGTACATATATTAGTATATTAGTATATTAGAGTCATATTTGATTCACATTTCTTTCTGATTTGATATTTATATAAAGCTTGAAAATGAATTTGACTACACTTCCCTTCTTTCCAAATATTCTCTTACAATACTGACTTAAGTAGCTTCAAAGAGATTCCTGGATCCATGTAGCCCAAAATATTTCCTAATCTCATGAGGAGGGTCTAATAGGGTCAATCAATATTTTTCCTATTTTGAAAGGGCTATTCTCTGATTCACTGTGAATTGCAACCTGCTGTGCTGACCTATTTCCATTGTGAGGCTAAATTGTGACTGGAAAACTTCATAATACTGTTTACTGATTGTCTGAACCTTTCCTGCCTTACACAGCTCTGGACAAAAAGAGTAATCAACTTTGGAATGGGCTTAATGCCATTTAGACAGATGGCTATTGAGGCTTAAGGATATGTGACTAGGGAAATGTTCTTGCTGAGTATTTAGCAAGACTAGGTCTTTATGTGTATACTGGAAGAGCCCATCCTCACAGATGGGCACCATTAGTAAATTTTTATGGGAAATAGAGCCAACTAAAATGGAGATAAAAATACATCTCCAGAACTCAAAAATATTTTGTTGTAGGGTGGGTGGGAACAAAGTAGTACAACTGGTATTTATTTAATAGCCTTTCTGGAGATCTGTGAGAAATTTTATTATTATTGTTTTTATTAATTAATTTTGTTGCTGTTTTTAGTAGAGACTTACTTTATTCACTCTAGGATCAATACCATGGGGAAGTCAAAACAGATAGGTAGAATCATTTCCTTAAAAGGTAAAAGAAAATCAATGCTAAATTCTACATTAAGTTTAGTTTATCTTAGCCCTCAGCAGGGGTTCCACATTTCTTTCAATATGTACTTTTCCCCCCTGATAATGTTCTCCATTCCAATTTTGCTTTACATATGTAGAAACATAAAGTTGGAAGAGACCTAGAGAAAGCACTTAGCCCACCATATCCAAAACGTCTTACATAAAGATTTTGAGTTGTCAGGAGCCTTAGAGATCAAGTACAATCTTTCTTTCTATAAAGGACTAATTTCTTTATCTTCTCACTTCCTTTTTTAAGGCTCTTCTCCATATCTTCCATTTCTCATAGTTCTCTCACTTGCTGGAACATTAATCATAAGGTCATAGATTTAGTAGAAATTATCTTAGCACTCATCAAATCCTACTGTATAATTTTACAAATAAGGAAACTGAAACGCAAAGAAGTTTAATGCCACAGACTTAGTAAGCATCTGAGAAAGGAATGGAGCTTACTTTTTCCTAACTCCAAGTCTAGAGTTCTATTTCCACCCCACCAAGCTTCTCTGTCAGTCTGATATCTATTGAGTTGATGTGATAATCACATTCTCATTCCCCATATAATTTAGGAATTTATTCTCTATATGTTCAATGAAATAAGCCAAATTTTATTCTCCATATGGCATGGCCAGTTTATGCTTATGTAGAGCCTCCAAAAGAATTCCATGACTCGATACCATAACTATGCTACATTTTTTTTAAACCCTTAACTTCTGTGTATTGGCTCCTAGGTGGAAGAGTGGTAAGGGTGAGCAATGGGGGTCAAGTGACTTGCCCAGGGTCACATAGTTGGGAAATGTCTGAGGCCGGATTTGAACCTAGGACCTCCCGTCTCTAGGCCTGACTCTCAATCCACTGAGCTACCCATCTGCCCTCTATGCTACATTCTTGGCATCATGTTTAAGAAATGCACAGGCATTGATCAAAACTGCTGGGAAAGCTGGAAAGAAGTAATATGCCAGAGACTAAGCATGGAACAACATCTCACATGATACACCAGGATAAAATCAAAATGGGTACTTGATCTAGAAATAAAAATAAAAATAAAACACCATAAACAAATTAGAGAAACATGGGAAAGTTTACCTGTCAGGCTTATATAAAGTGATGGAAAGTGAAATAGAAGAACCAGGAAAAATTGTATAGAGCAAAAGAAATATTATGCTATGATCAGTTGTAAAGGACTAAACTATTTTCATCAAAGCAAGTTTTCAAGATAACCACGAACAATTCATGATGAAAATGTTATCCACAGCCAAAGAAGGGATAATTGAAGCCTGATTTCAAATAAAACTATCCATCTTCCATTTATTAACTTCATGAGATTGTTGTTGAATGAGTGATATGCATCTTTTTTTTTTATCACAACATAAACAATATGGAAATATACAATATACAATATGGAAATATACAATATACAACATATGTATATTGTATGAAAGTTCAGACATAACATATCAGACTATTTACCACCTCAAGGAAGGGGTAGAAAAAAAGGGAAGGAGAAAATCTGAATTCTAAAATGTCAGAAAACAATTGTCAAAAATTGTTCCTATATGTAACTGAAAAATAAATAGATTGCTAAAAATAGTATGTTGTTATTATTCTGAGCTGAGGAATAACTGAGATACCTTTCTTGGAACTTACCAAAAGAGCAAATGCAAATTCTTTTATTTCCTTAAGAGAGATCTAGTCTATCAATATCAGGGGGAAAAAAGAGTATTGAGGGAATCCTATCAGTACCCAAACTCCCTGCATTGCTTGGTCCATAAACTAGTGGACTCATAATTTTTCGTGTCAGTTGCTGCATTGGTTGAATCATTCACTGGCTCTTTAAAATATTGTAGAGTTATGGTGTCTATCATTCTGGACAATTTTAAATCATTTAAGAGTCATTCACTAACATTACAGTTAGTGATAAAATAGCTATTTAAAAATAGGTCTGCTAACTAATTCAGTGCCCTTTTCACAATACAACATACCAGACCTGTGGGAATATGAAACATTAGATTAAAACAAGTCAGTCACAAAAATTACAAAAGAACATGCCAAAATATCCCCCACCTTCAGCTGATTTGGGGGCTGAATGTCTTCTTGTTCAGAGGCCATGTAAAGAGTCAGACATTCAAAAGAATCTTTGAAGAATGCTATCCTATATAAAGTCTTCTATAGTTGAGAATTTTACTTACATGCTTCTCTCTGGACTCCCAGTGTGAGGCAGTGCCTAGAGCACAGGTAAGTAGTGTGAAGGTCAGATGGCAGCTTACCTCTGGTTCTTATTCCATTTGGCTTCACAGCAGGCAACTTCAGCCATGAGAAACAAAATTGTTGCCTGAAGATAAAGTTCCTAATAAACAAGTAGACAAAGTGTAGAAAACATATGGCAAAGTTGGTGCATGTTTTGAAGCACCATCCAAAAACTGTTTCTTAATTACTGTATACTTTGTGCCTAGAGCAAACTAAACTATCCAGTATATTCAATTTTTAAAAAATAAGACAAAAAAACTAACTTTTTTTATTACCATTTAAAAATACCTAATTAATTTTCCTTCTTACAACTAATTATTTTGACCTTATATAATAATAGAAAAATGGATATTCTTAATGAGGTACCATTATGTTAGGCTAATTCAGTAATACACATTTATTAAGTCCATTGCATTATTCCATAGAATGAATAAAGACATTTTCAAAATGTTGACTATCTGCAAAACACTCTTCCAAGTACAGAGGATACAAAAAGAAAAATAAGATAATTCCTACCCATAAGGAACTTTGGGGTAGTAATTCAACTGGGGGATAAAATATATGGAAGATTCAGTTGCATGTCTGAGGAAAAAAATTCATGATCTTTAGTATTCAGCAGAAAGCAGATGTTAATGCTTCTTCTTTAAAATCATTTCCACTTATAAAAGCATATTAATTTCTGAATTTGATAATTGAAAATGGTGAGCACACAGTAGCAAGAACTTTCTTTTCTGAGTTTTCAGTAATTATGGCTATAAAAACCTGTATGAGAAGTTGCAAAGCAACAACTCCGCAAGTGTTACTTCCAAAGTAATTAGACATTCACTGGACTGGAGGTATTTCTGTCTCAATTCTTTTGAGTTCATGAGGTATGAGAGAGAGGAGATGGTAGTCAAGTGGTTGGTAGTAGTTTGACTTGCAAGTAACATATAACTTCTTGTCTCTTTCTCAAGGAACCCCATTATTTTAGCTGGAATGACTTGCATAATCTTTGAGTGCTAATGGTTGGCAGTCTTGGGAGGTGAGTGGACTCTTCTCAATAGGAGTTACTTCTCTAGATGAAAGCTGAGGAGGAAGCATGACCTATTCTGATTCTTCATCATGGTGAGAACATCAACATGTGTTCTCAAAGGCTATATCAGTCCAACTCAAACACTTGGAAAAGCTTCAAATAGTCCAAGTGACAGTCACTATCTGCTTAGGATCATGGGTTGACCATTAGATGAATTCTAACTACTTCATTTCACTTTTGTAGTGATTGTGAGTTTCCAGGAATAATCAAGCAAATGAAATCTCTTTTAGTTTCCAGGAATAAGGTTTAGAATGTAATAATCATTCATTTAACTGATGATACTTGGTATTTTGAAAGCATTTTTGAGTATGAATCTTTTTCTGGGATCCAAAAGTCAACATAATATTGGATGAAATAAATAAGACCATAAATGATATTTTCACTATTAAGAGAAAGATATGTAAAGATATTTCTCTCTCTGAATATACATATATGTATAAGTATATATAAACATACATAAATATGTGGAAGTTTTACATAATGTAAGAATGGGTTATGGATTCTGCTTTACAGACCAATGGCCTGGGTTTTTTTTTATCTACTCTAATCCATATCTCTAGAGGAATTCTCTATAACATTCCTGTTAAATGATTTTCTAGCCTTTGATTAGAGATTTTTCATGAGAAGAAATTCCTCGGAGTAACCCTTTCCACTTTTGGATGGCTCTATTTGTTATTGAAAAAATCCTAATTTAGCTCCTTAGAACTTTCACTAACTGTTCTTCATTTTACCTCCTAAAATCAGTTAGAGCAAGAACTATGTCTCTATAATGGGTTATCCTTCTAAATGCATGGACAGCTATCAAATGGAGTCTTTTCACCAGGTTAAATATTAGTTCTTTCCACCAATATTCATATTACATGAACTCAAAGTCTTTTACCCACCTGTTTATCTTCTAATGGATATTCTTTAGTTCTGTTCTTCCTGAAATGCAGCGTACAGGGCTAGACTCAATGCTACAAATAAGACCTGAGCAAGGCAGAATATAATGGCATCACCTACCTATTCCCAGAACCTTTTCCTTTATAAATAGTATCTAAAGATATGTTAACTTTCATTGCTGCCATATGACTGTCAAATTATGTTGATGTGCAGATGCATTACTAACTTATGTTGATGTGCAGATTCATTTATTTCATTTGCTTGATTTTAAGATTAACTTTCTAGTTACACATCAACTATTATTTTTCTTGGAAAATGATTCTTAGACTTTATATTTACCCATATTCAACTTGTTCTTAGATCCAACTAAACTCTAATAGCAATGAATATTTTATTGAATTGTAACTTTCATCTAGTACTTTAATTAAACCTCCTGAAATAAAATCATTAGTTCTAGCCATTTATCCAGTTCAGAATCAACCTAATTATACTATGGTTTAGCCCATCTCTCTATCTTAAAAAAAAGTATTATGAGGGACTATGTCAAATGCTTTGCTAAAATCTAAGTAAATTATAACTATAGCATTCTCATGATCTTCTTAGAAAACCAACATGGGAAACAATAATTTGGTATGACCTAAACTTGATGAAGTCATATTGACTCTTTTGATAACATCTTCTTTCTTGTGGGTATTAATTCTGATGATCTTTGTTATAATTTTGCTGTTAATTATTTCAATTAATATAAAGAATATTCTCTGTGGCAGGGAAAATGCAAAGAAAAATAAGAAATGATCAGTGATGTATTATTCTCTTAGTTATTAATTTACCCACCAAATAGCACGGATACCCAGTCATCTCATACTGCTCAGTAAAAGAAGTGGTCTAGTTTTACTGTAGGAGAATGACTTGAAGTCACTTCCATCTACCATCTCAAAAGGGGTAATTATAAGTTTCAGGGCCTGAAATTATAGACCTCCTAGTGTTGACTTCCCAAAGACCTAGGAAGTGTCAGTATAATCATGAGAGCAGTGCTAATCAACAGCTATGTAAAAACTTAAATTTGTCTTCAAGCCTACCCAAGCGCGACAGAATTGTATAGTTTTAGAAAACAAAGACACTACATTCAAGATTGAGGCAAGGAAGTGTTTACAACATTCAGCAGGTAAAGAAGGAAGCTCTGTAATAGGCTAGAGTCATCTAAAAACATCTCTTAAGAGATGATTATTAAAATTTATAGCATGATTCAGAAATTGGCAAAATTCTATAAATGAAGATTTGGTTTATTGTTTTACTGATTGTCTAGTTTTAAGAGCATGATGGGAAAATGTTATATTGCAGATTAACCTTAAACGTATGTTGTGTGTATGTTTTTTAAAAAAGAGAATCAATCAATTGTTAAACATTTATCAACACACCCTTGAACCTAACCCAATTAGAATGCTATCTTAATCAAGCACTGTATCAAGAGGTAGGACCTAGACCTAGCCACTTCATTAAATAATGCAAGAGGAAGAAGACCATGGCCTTAGCATAAAGGCTCAATCTAAAACTAAAGCTACAGACATGATAAAACAGAGGAAAATTCCTACCACATTGAAGAAATATCATGAGGTAAAAAATTCCAACATATAATTCCAAAGCAAGCAAATATACTCTACATATTGATAATTGGAATCTCAGAAAATAGATGAAATGACTACAACTAACCTAAGAGTGGATGGAAGAAATGAAGAATCAGCTGAAACAAGAAGGAAAAAATGAAATTAGACTACTTGGAAAGAGAATGAACAGCTTAAAGCAAAAAAGTGAACATAGTTAACATTCTTAAAAATGTTAGAGAACAATGAGGACCCACTGCCTAAAAATTAGAAGAAAAAGTTTTGTATCTACTATCACAAACAACTGACCTAGAAAAATAGGACAAGGAGAGATTATAAAACTTGTAGGAATCTCTGACACTTATGACCAAATACATATTATGAATTCATAAAATAAAACCTCATAGAACTATTTGAGTCAGGGGGAAAGTTAAAATAGAAAAAAATCATTATTTACTTTCTTAAAAATTCTTCAATTGAACATGATTAGCTTTCTGAAAATTCATTGCACATTTTAAAATTTAATCTGCATTATTAGCATTTTCTAAGTCTGAACAAACAAGAAATCAAGTCCTGATTTGTAGTACTTTATTTGCCTATTTTCAAGGAATAAATACATATGTTTAAATTTTGACAATAACCTCTATATATCAGTTTTAAGCTTGCCCCAGGATACCCCTGGTTCTATTGACAGAGCAATCATGGACTGGACATGCATACATTCTCATACATGACTAGAGTATGCTTAAGCACACATATTTGTTACATGATACATTTCTACGCAGAGTTCAGGGTGAGGGGAGGAAAGTGGTTTGATGGGTAAGTAATAGACATGAAAAAATAAGCATTAACAACTTTTATAACCATGAAGAAAAAAGTATAGAATTATCTTCCTTCTTATTACATTTTGCCTACTGTATATTTAAATTTCCTAAAAATAAAACATGAGAGAGAAATTTTATAGCTTTTTATACAATCCATCCTTCAATTATTGAGGTATCTCTCTTTGTTGAACTGTAAGTTCAAAATCAGTATTATTATTTAAAACTCAAAGTTTTAGTGAACTACAAGCTAAATAAGAGCCAATGGAATGATATGGCAGACCAATAATGTAATTCTATCATGGGTGGCATTAGTAGAGATGATAATCCTGATATTTTCTGTTTTGTTTAAACCATATGTGACCATAGATGAAAAAGAACATTAATAAGCTGGAAGCATCTATAGGAGGATGATAAATATGTTGAAATCCTTTGAGTTCATATCATGGATTAACTGCAGGAATTGATGATGTTTAACTTGGAGAAGTCAGAGGAATAATAGATGTGGTGATAGCTAGTTTCTAAAATTTTTCAGTATTTTAAAGGCAAGATATTGTGATTGGTACAGAGATAGAACCATGAACTGTGGTTGGAAATAATAAATAATAAACCTGAATACACACATGAGGCTGTTGCAAGTAAAGGTGATAAAGTAGTTAATATAAGACTAATTTAATTGAGAAATGAGGTTCTATTGTCCCAATCTTCATTAATGCAATGCCAATACATTAATAAAATAGTACCAGAAGTAATTGGTAGCCCAGTGGATAAAGTGCTGGCCCTGAAAGTCAGGAAGATAAGCTTGCAAATGTAGCCTCGGACCCTGTAGGATCCTAGGAAAGTTACTTAAAGTTAGTTTTCTCAGCTGTTTGTCATTCCTTTTTTGAAGAGGACCAGTGACATCTCAGGATAATGTCTTAACTCAAGCCTGAATTGGATTTAAGTGAAGCAGAGTCATGCAAAATCAATTGCCTCACTCTGTCTTCTAGATCCATTGAAGTCCAGTAAAAAGACAAAATTTAGGAGGATTGGTGATGGCACAGGATGAAGGAGGTGGCCATATTTTCAATGTCTGACAAAGCACCAAACACTCCCTACCCCCTGTTTTAGCCACCTTCCTGACCTTTGGAATAAATTATTTTTCTCTACCTATTTTGCTGGGGAAAGTATTCACGTGCATGGAGTAGACATCCCTCTAAGTCACTTAAGGTTCTGAGACCTGTCAGTTACCCTTAACTTAGTTTAGCCCATCTGCAGAGAAGGATTTACTGGTCTGTGGCCACTGCCTATGCTATGGCTTTTTAGGACCACAGGTATAAGAGTTGGGTGTTAAGTAGAAATCAAAGGTAGATAAGTAGCCCTGAAAAGGGCTAACCAAGCCCTCATAACAGAGTTGCCAGTCCTTCCTGAACACCTCCAGCATCCTACCTCTTAAAATTTTGTGAGGATCAAAAGGAATAATATTTGTACAAAATAAAAATCTCTACCACAATGCCAGGCCCACAGTAGGAGCAGTATAAATATTTATTCTCCTTTTTTTTCATTTAATTTACTTAGATGTTTAGGTATTCTATGAATTGCAGCTAATTTTTTTATTTAAATATTTTCTTCTATATTGCATGCAGAAATTCACCTTACTCTGACCTTCATCCAGCTATATGCCCCAGATTGAAATAGTTAAAAATAATAAACCAATTACTTTTATGAGTCAAGACAAGAACTCAGCCTATTTTCTAAAAATTGATTAAGAAGCTACCTGGAAGCCTGATAGTACCTTGCAATTCTGAGTTTATCATTTAATTATGGTGGTGGATAAATTATAGTAAAAGGTAAATGGTACTATGTACCCCAACACTGATTAGTTTCCATATTGCATTTTCTTAGGTGAGAAGCACGCATTAAAAGAACCCCACAAAATTGAGTGGTTATATGGGATTACAGCTACCTTGGCATCTGTGGGATATAAATACAGCACAATTTCAAATTGATTTTTAAAATTTTTCCAGATTACATGATGATTTGATTTTAATATTCATTTTCTGACATTTTGTAATCCATCTCTCCTTCCCTCCCAACCCTCCCACCAAATAGGTTCTTTTCAAGAATTTTTTTCCTTTATTTGTTCATGAACTTCTATTAATACTTAGCATTTTATGCAATTTCTGTGAAGTAAAATAAATTCTGTCTCATATCCAATAATCATATTAGATACTGACTGCTTTAAATCAAAGACTCAGCAACTGTTTTTTTTTTTATTTTTTTTTCGGGGTGGGGGGGAAGGAAACAACACTCTGAACAATTCCTAAACTCTTAGATTTGCATAGAGTGAAACCCGATGTGTTGGCAAACTGAGTAGAAGAGGGGTGAGAATTATCTTAGATGTTTTACCTTGCCATTAGGGCAATGACCAATGGGGATTCTTATCCTGGGTATGCCAATACACTTTGATGATGCTCTAGAAATTCCTGTGACTATTTCTTTTACCTCAAATAATTTCCTACATATACTTTCACATATTGATTTGTAGCACCCAGAATTTTAACCAATAAAGAATGCAAGGCCATTTCCTCTGAGAAAAATAATTTATTAATGGAAGTATACTTACTTATTAACCAAAAGATGTTTTTTTTATCCAGTTTCTTTGAAGAAAGATCACTAGTAAGTTCTACTTCTTGCTGTTATAGGAATTTTTGTTCTCTTTCCGATTAACTTGACAGTTTGCTCTTTGGACCTCCTCTAATGGTCCCTATTAGTGGATATTTCAGAAGAGGGGGTAGACTTGGAGATTTCAATTCCTCTTTCATTACTTCATTACAGGAGAGGTGGGTCTTTATTCAAATAAGGAAAACACAAAAAATCCTACTTTTGATTGTTTCAAAGTTTACCAACTAGGGAAACATGTGAAACTTGCCCTTCTCTGACATGTCAAAAAATTGAAAGTCATAGACTTATGAAATCCAGCTTCTTCTAGCAATTTTTGGCTAGAAGTTGTTTCAATCATGTTTTGAGTGGCTCTTTCCTTTTTAGGGAACCTGGTTACCCCCAAAACTAGATGATATTTTTAAATTCCTCAGAGAAAGTACCAAGTTTCCGCCTTGCCAACAATGGGAGATTTTCTAAGATGGGGCATTTTCTAAATTTATTAGGAATAAAGGAATAAGTGCAGAGTTTAAGGAACTGATTTAATTTCAAATGCATATATAGAAATAATTCATGAGTCCAAGGAAAACAGAATATTCCATTATTTCAGGGTGTTGCTTGCATGAGTTGAGAATCTTTGGAATGGTGAGGACCAGGGGTCAAAGTTGACATTGTAGAACATATAATGGATAAGAAAGGGGATCATTAAGAGAAAGAATGGATTGAAGGCCAATTTCCTTGGTAAAAAAAAAGCTCTTGGATGAGGAAACTCAACCAGTGAAAGTCTATGCCCACTCACCACTTAAAAGTCTTAGAAAATTACCTGCAATGTTGAGAAATTAAACAAGTTGTACTCAGGATTGCACAACCATTATATCAGAGGTTGGGATTAGAATCCAATTTATTTTAATTTCATGCGCTCATTATGGGATGACAGGGAAAGGATGGACAGGTAGAAAGAAAGAGAAAGGGAGAAAAGCAGTAAAAACAAAGAATGAGTTATCTTATGGGAAATAGTGGTTTTTTCTGAGTTTGGTTGCTCAGTAACTAATGATCTAGACTGCTTAGGCCTAATCAAGGTAGACTTTTCCCATTAGATTTTCTTTTAAAATATATGAGATTTATAAAATATCCTCACAAATTGCATTTGTTTTAACTTGTGGTCTTTTTCTTGGCTAAGAAGTTAAGTAGTTTCTTGGAAAATTAATTTTCTGTAGAAGAAACACTACATTTATACCTTTAAGTCCTATATTCATAGATCATTTGAGCACTCAAATTTCCCTTTATAAAGATACATTTGCAAGTAATCAGAATTCAGTAAGAACATATAATTTTTAAATATGCAAATGTGCCCAAACTATTGTCAGAAATTCTAATATTGCTACACTGTTTTCATTGAAGACTGACCTCAATTAACTGAATTTAATTATCTGAATTCATACTTTAATTTATTCATCTATGCCAATTACTTAAGCCTTCAAGTAGAATTATAAATTCACAAAAAAACCTAGAGTAATAAAACCATGTTTAGGGGATTAAATATACACTCAAGTTAGTCTTAAAAAGATTTCTATTTTCCTACCAAAATGTGTTAAATCAAAGGGTCTCACATTGTTCATTGAAAATCAACACAGTAAGACTCCTAAGGGTTTACCAAGTTATAAGATTAAGAACCTTTGATTTTTATATTTAAGCCTATAAGACTCACCTGTTAGTAAAGGACACAAAGGGGGAAGTAATTTTGTATTTAGAGCTCCAAAGAACTATAGATAAATAAACCTCTCTGAATCTAGACAAAATCCCAGGAGAGCAGTCATAGATATCCTAGGGTGAAGTGCAATAAAAACCAATGTCAAATAATCCATTGGCACAACCACATGGTAGGTTAAATTTAAAAGATCCTCTTTTGGAATTTCTATTGATTGTTTCCTTTCAATATAGATTGTGATGATAGTTTTAAAATATTAGGCAAAAATGCTCATCATTTCAAGAAGTAATTTGCAAAAAACAAACAAACAAAAAAACAAAAAACACCACAAGTTAAAGTTATTTGAAGTTTCATTTCTAGCAAAGATCTGAAGATATTTATTCTCCTGTTCTTATTTGGCACTCTGAGTTCTCAAATTAAATTATTTAAAAAATATATCTTTTTTGAGTCAGGCCAATGCTACCTACTTAATTGCTTTTAACTACTACTTTCCATGTATTTGCCAATTGGGAAAGTGAAAAGAAGCTAAACCATGAACAGATTTCAGTTAAGTAATATGACCAAACAAATCACTTTGTCCTTTCTGCAAATTGTAGTTATCTTCTTATATTTCCTTGGTCATTTGCCTCTAAATTATTTTTTAATTACTAAATATGATAATCATTTAGCTCATAAGAGTATATTGTTATCAGAGTAGCTTAAGAATATTTCATTGGAATGTGGTGTGTAGCTCTTTGATTCATATGTAAAATTAAATAATTCAGAGATTTTTGAAAATTTTTGTAAAATTAAAAAAAATCCTTGAAGGCCTTTTGAAAAAATTATATAATGACAAATATGAGATCAGTTCCAATTAGATGAGGAATTTAATTATATTGCTTGAGTCATATATAAAAACACTGAAGTATTTTAGAATTAATTAGAATTTGAATTTGAATGGGAGGCTATTCCAGAAATTGTAGGGTGCGGAGGTTCTAATTGTACACTTTGAGGAGGAATTATTTGGGGGAAGAGAGGGAGATGACTCATCCAAATCTTCTCTCCACAGATATTTTTTGCTTTGAGGAAGAACTTGTGAACTTCATGGAATCAGAAGGTTGTATCTTCTCATCTGTAACAGGGTTCCTAAATAGGATCATCTCTGTGTGTTAGCAGATCATCTGGTGGCCATGTGTATCAGGAGGCAAGGCTAACTTGATGTATATTACAAATGGGAAAATTTTTTTTCCCTAGCAACCAGGAAGTATGCATAAACCTTGAACATATGTCCTTTCTAAGCCTGAGACCACTTTTACTTAACCTATTCCCCTGTAGAAAGCATAATGTAGTTCAATAACAAACTCTGTGAGTGTGTTCAGCCCACCATTTTTAGGTTTAAAGATGAATGCGGTTAAGAAATTTCTATTTTTCCTACCTTTTCTTCCATGTTTGTATATTCTTCTTATCATAAGTTCTGAAGAGATAAGATCTTTCTCCCTATTTTTATTCACTTCTTCCCTCATGTATTATTTTTCCCTGCCCTTTTTTCCTTTCCTTCTAATAGAAAGCATAACAAAACCACACATACAAGGACATATGTTTATCTCCCATAACTCATGATCTTTCAAAAGAGTGAGATTCTCAAGAGACATCTCTTCTCATTGTTAAAATCAAAGCACCTCATTATTATTGTGTAGATTTTTTTCTGATTACTCAGTAGTAGTCCTTTTTCTAAGTTTCTCTTTGTCATGTATACAAAGGTTTTTTTTATGTAACTCTGGACATTTGAGAAGTAATTCTTATGTCTTTTCTTCAATTATATCCATCCCCGCACCCCCAAAACTATATATGATTATACTTGAAAAAATAATACTTTTAATTTATGTTTTGCTTTCTAGAATATCATATACCAATATTTTCTTTATTTTATCTTAGTTGAGTCTTATATGATACTGACTGTGACTGCTTGGTTCTTGAAATTTTTCTTTCTTTTTTTTTAACTCTTTCTGGCTACATGGCAATATTTTTTTTTCTTTGACTTGTCAATTTTTGGTTTTGGCTCTGAGTGTTTTCAGTTTTGAGTTTAATTCTGGAGATTATTTGTGTATTCCTTTTTTGTTTGTTTTCTGGTTATAATAGTTTCTGGCAGATTGCTTTAATTTTTTTAAACACTTACCTATAACACTATAACAATAGTGTTATCATCAACACTATTTATTTGTTATAAGTCAGAAGAGTGGAAAGGGCTAGGTCACACAGCGAGGAAGTGTCCGAGGCCAGATTTGAACCTAGGACCTACCTTCTCTTTAGCGGTTCCTAGACAAACCCATTGGATTTTTTGTTTGAATATGCCATTCAAAATTTTAAAAATGTGATTATTCTAATATTCCCACTTCATAGCTGACTTTTGCATTAGTTTTTGTTAGCAGATATCTTACATTTTCTCTTATTTTTTCAGTCTTTGAATGTGTCCTAATATTTCTCAGTGTCTCATGGAGTCAATGATGTCTTTCCTTCTCTTTTTTACTCTTTTTTAGAGTGATCATTACTTGAGTAAAGTTTTCTACCTTCTTCTTGAAGTTATTTTTTCTCTTCCTTCTCCCCAAACCCAATCAGAGCTTTCATTTGCATTCTTTTTTCACTCTAAATCTCTTCATTTCTTCCAAGTACTCTTATTATTTTTGTGGATGAATCACTTATTTCTCTGAGACTTTGATTTTACTTGCTTTATTTACCTCCTGAGCTTTATAGTATTTTTTTCATCATGCTTTGTATTATCTTCAGTTAGTCACGATCATTTAGTTCCTAAGGTAAGGCTTTCTGCTAGGATTACAGCTCATCCTCACACTTTTAAAAGGACTGGGTAGCCCTATTTTATCTTATTTCTCTGGATGTACAACCTACTCTCATTCAGGATGAGGTGACTGTTACTAGATCTTATTCTCTGCCTCAATTCTTGATTTCAGTCTTAGACTTATGATGGTCCAATTTGTGTGGCTTCTCTATGTCTTTCCCTGCCTGCACAATCCCTAATAAGGTGGTGGTTTTGTTTCCTTCTGTAGCTCTGACAGTTCTCAGTATGTGGTGGAGGTCATGCTAGTCTTAAGTCCTTCTCTAAAACACATCTAGTCTTTGAGTAATTCTGCCTCCTTATGTGATTCCCAGGGTGAAAGGCAGAATAGACTATTGTACAGGGGAATGGGAATGGAATCAGAAAAGAATGAGTTGTAATACTTTAGACACTAACTATGTGATCTTGTGTTTCAGTTTCCTTACCTGTAAAGTAGAGGGATGTACTCAGTGGCTTTGAAGGTCTCTTTCAGACCTGAATCTATTATTTAGTGGTCTGAAAAATGCACTGTTAGGCTCTCTCTCCTAGCATAGTGATCTATAGTTATCTTTGCCCCTGCTTCTGTTCAGACAGTTCTGAATCAAGATCTCATAATCTGCCATGTTTGTTTTCTGAGGCTTTCTCTCCTTCCTTGGTGCAAACCATCTCCCACTACATGGAGGTCTCATCTTTTGCTGTGGTCTGGATTCTATAAAAGTCAAGACTTCAGTTTCCGATAGCTAAGATGGCAGACTAAGCAATAATCAGAGCTTGCCAACCATTCTCTATATAACCACAAAATACCCCCAAATGTCTCAAAACAAATTCTGGAGTGGCAAAACAAGCAGTAAAGAATGTGAACCAGTGCTCTAGCCTAGCTAGTGTGAAGTGACGGCAAGGAGGGATCCTATTGCTGTGGTATGAGAGGAGGATGTGGTATAATTCACCAGAGGCACAGATGGGTTCATTCCAGCCTTGGCATCAGAAGAATAAAAAGCAATGTAATAACAGGCAGCAGTGAGAGGAATGGAGCCCAACACAGTCCAGCCATAGGAGGGTCTGGCAACTCTAACCCTGGCAACAGTGGGAAGGACTCAACCCAACAAGGTCTAGGCATGACAGCAAATGGTAGAACACGATGGAATGCAGAACAAGTAGAATCTGGACAGAACAGATGCAGACCTACTCAGAGCTGGCCAACTGGAAAACCTCTGTAGTCAAGTCAACCCCAGGCACCAGAATATAAACTCCGGATGGTACTTCCTCTACCCCAGAAATCAAGCTGAACTTCAAAATTAAAAAAAAAAAAATTCTTTTTGTTTATTCCAAGGCTCCATTCCATAGTTACAAATGTAAAATAATAATAGCAATAACAATAACCAGACAAAAATAATTGATGAAATAATTACCTATCATTCTCTTTGTGTACTTCATCATCAATTGCTTCCCTATGGGTGTATTCACCCCAAGGACACACATGTCATTAATATAATCAACTATCATATTATTTACAGAATTCATTTTTTAAAATAACTCTCACCTTCTGTCTTAGAATTGATACTATTAGTTCCAAAATAGAAGAGTGGTAAGGGCTAGACAAATGGGGGTTAAGTGACTTGCCCAGGGTCACACAGCTAGGAAGTGTCTGATTCCAGATTTAAACCCAGGACCTCCAGTCTCTAAACCTGAGCTAAACCTAAATCCATTGAGCTCACTAGTTTCCCCCAGAATTAATTTTTTCAAATAATGAAACTGCAAACAAAACAAACTCTTAAAGAATAAGAAAGTAAGATTTTTCTCCTCTTTCCTTCAAAAATTAAGAGCCAGAAAGCAGATGTTGAAAGAATAAACCCATCAGTTCTGTTGCAGCCAACTAGTACTCTGAATCTGCTTTTCTAGTTTCTGTTAAGCCCTCAAATTTGTATATCTTTCTTCTATTCACAGAAGGTATATACCTCTATTGATTGATTGATTGATAGATACCTTAATTAGTTGATACCTAAATTAGTATTGCTATGCTCACAGAAACTGTATCTGCTTTTCTTTCTGGCAGTGGTCCTAGTTCAATTTATTCTGTCAACCAGTTATTTTGACTATTCTTCTTTCTGTCATTTCACTCATGGTGATGGCTCCAACTTGTGTTTTTTTATTGGATGACCCCCATAGTATCACCTTTGAAATAGTGCTCTTCCCTCTCTCTTATGATAAGAGGGAGAAAAATAAGGGGAAATGATAAGAAAAATAGAAAAAAACTATTTTTATGATGAATATATGTAATTAATACCTAAACTAGAAAGAGCCAAAACAGAGAAAGAAAACTATGAACCAATATCTCTAATGAACATTAATGCAAAGATTTTAAATTAAATACTATCATATACCATCATATACCATGATCAAGTATGTTTTATACAAAGAACATAGGAATGATTTAATATTAGGTATACCATGAACATAATTAACCAAAATAGTAAAAAATCTGATAGAAACCACATAATTATTACAGATGATTCAGAAAAATTATTTCACAAAATAAAACATCCATTCCTTATAAAACCATTAGAAAATATTGGAAGGAATGGAACCTTCCTTAAAGTGATAAATTAATCTATATAAAACCATGAGCAAGCATTATCTGTAATGGAGATTAACTAAAACCTTTCCCAATAAAATCAAGTGTAAAGCAATGATGCCCATCACTTCAAGTATTTAATAGTTTATTAAAAATGCTAGCTATAGCAATAAGAGAAGGAAAATAAATTGAAGAAATTAGAATAAGTAATGAAGAAACATAGTTGTCACTCTTTCCTGATAGTGGTGTTCTTAAAATAATCCTAAACACTAGCAGAAATAATTACAACTTTAGCAAAATTTCAGGATAAAAATATACTCCCATAAATCATCAGTATTTCTATTACCACTAACAAAATCCAATAGCAAGAGATAGAAAAGGGAATTCCATTTAAAATAACTCCATATAATATAAACCAACTGGGAGTATAACTACCAAAAGAGACCCAGTAACAATATGGACACAATTACAAAACACTCTTCATACAAATAAAGTCAGATCTAAACAACTGGAAAAAAACATTAATTGGTCATGGATAGACTGAGCCAAAATAATGAAAATGACAATCCTACCTAAATTAACTTGCCTATTCAGTGCCATAACAAACAAACTACTCAAATATTATTTCACAGAACCAGAAAAAACAACAAGAAGATTCATCTAGAAAAAGAAAAGGCCAAGGATATGAATGAAAAAAATGGAGGAAAGAGACCTAGCCATCTCAGATTTCAAGCTATACGATAAAGTAGAGACCATCAAAAAATCTAGTACTAGCTAAGAAATTGAGTAGCAGATAAATGGAATATATTAGGTAATCAATACATGGCAGTTAATGTTCATAACAACTTAGTATTCAAGAAACCAAAGATTGAAGTCTTAGGAAAAGAACTCACTATTTGAGAAAAACTGCTTGGATAACAGTATGGCAGAAATTAACTATAGACCAGCATCTTATTCTATACATCAGAATAAAATCAAAATAGACAGTTGATCTAGAAATAAAGGGTGATATTCATACATAAATTAGAGGAACATTAAAAAAAGTTTACCTTCCAGACTTATGAATAAGTGAAGAATTTATGAGCAAACAAGTCATAGAGAACATTATTAAAAATGAAATGGGTATTTTTTTAAAATCATTTAGTTAATTAATTAAATTAGAATATTTTCTCATGGTTACATGATTTATATTCTTTCCCTCCCTTCCTCCCTCCTTCCAAAGCCAATGAACAATTCAACTGAGTTTCATTGATCAAGACATATTACTATATTATTATTTTCAATAAAGTGATCATTTAGAGTTTACATCCCCAATCATATCCGCATCAAACTATGTAATCAAAGAAATGTTTTTCTTCTGTGTTTCTACTCTCACAGTTCTTTCTTTGGATGTGGATAGCGTCCTTTCTCATAAATCCCTCAGAATTGTCCTATATCATTACATTGCTGCTAGTAGAGAAGTCCATTATGTTCGATTGTCCCAGTATCAGTCTCTGTGTACAACATTATCCTGGTTCTGTTCCTTTCACTCTGCATTAATTTGTGGAGGTCATTCCAGTTCACATGGAATTCCTACAGTTCATTATTCCTTTTAGTACTATAGTATTCCATTACCAACAGATACCATTCCCCAATCAAATGGCATTCCCTCATTTTCCAATTTTTTGCCACCACAAAGAGCACAGCTATAAATATTTTTATACATGTATATTTCCTTACTATCTCTTCGAGCCCAGCAGTGGTATGGCTAGATCAAAGCACAGGTAGTCTTTTAAAGCCGTTGGGTGTAATTCCAAATTGCCTTCCAGAATGGTTGAATCAATTACCAACTCCACAAGCAATGTATTAGTGTCCCAATTTTGCCACATCCTCTCCAACATTTATTACTTTCCTTTGCTGTCATATTATCCAATCTGCTAGGTATGAGGTGGTACCTCAGAGTTGTTTTGATTTGCATGAAATGGATAATTTTGATTACATTAAATTAAAAATTTTTGTACAGACAAAATCAATACAACCAAGATTTAAAAGGGAAATAATAAACAGAAAAATTATTACAGGTGCCTCTGATAAAGACCTCATTTCTCAAATATAGAGAGAATTAAGTCAAATTTATAAGAATATGAAATATTCCCCAATTGAAAAATGGTCAGAAGATATGAACAGGCAGTTCTCAGAGGAAGAAATTAAAACTATTTGTTTTTATATGAAAAAATGCTCCAAATAACTATTGATTAGATAAATTCAAATTAAAAAAAACATCTGATATACTACCTCACATATCTCAGATTGGTTCACATGACCAAAAAGGAAAATGATAAATATTGGATAGGACATGGGATAGATACCCTGTTACTGGAACAGTGAAATGATACTGGAGAGCAACCTGCAATACACTCAAAGGTATATAAATGCCCTTTATCCCAGTGATACCCTTATTGAATAGGGAATCCAAAGTGTTCAAAGATAAAGGGAAAGAACCTGACTATACTAAAATATTTTTGCAACTCTTTTTGTAATGACAAAGAATTGGAAACTGAAGGGTTGTCCATTAGTTGAGAATTGGGTGAACAAGTTGTGATATATTGTTGTAATGTAATACTATTGCACCATAAGAAAAGATAAACATGATAAGTTCAGAAAAATCTGAAAAGACATATGAACTGATGTAAAGTGAGGAGACCAATGTGTACGGTAACAAAAATACTATTCAGTGATCAATTGTGAAGGATTAAAGTATTATCAATAAAGTAGGTTTCCAAGACAACATTAAGTGACTCATGATGAAAATTACTATCCACAGCCAAAAAAGAAACTATTGAAGACTGATTGCAAATTAAAGCATGCCATCTTCCACTTTATTTTGTTCACAATTTTTCTTTTATTGTATGTGTGATATGTGTCTTCTATTATGATATGAGGAATATGTAAATATGTATTACATGAAAACACTGGTACAACCTATATAACCAAATTCTAACCAAATTAAAGAGAGGGCAGGGAAGGAGGAAGGGATAAAATCTGAATCCTAAAATGTGAGAAAACAATTGCCAAAAATAGTTTCTATGTGTAACTGCGGAAAAAAAAAAATAAAAAATAAAAGGATGAGAGAGACTAACTTTTCAAACACGATTTTAGTCTGTTTAAACTGTTTCAGGGACTGTTCTATAAATATTAAAAATGATACAGGCTGGTATAATAATATAAATTAGTATTTTAATTAAAGCCATCCTGATAGATAATTAGACCACGCGCTTGTAAGCATTCAAAACTGCCGCCTCCATTTTGTCTCCCGTCTCTACCTGAGTCTGGCCAAGAGCGCGACCCCTCCTAACCCAGGAGATTATAAACTCTTCCCTGTGTCAAGACGTAGGCCTCCCCAAGCCCAAAAACCCGGAAACAGAAACCAGTTGGACCACGTTGGATCACAGGAAATGTAGTTTGATACATTTTCCATGTCCATAGAAATATATACACTTTTAGATGGCATTTCCCAAATTTCACTTTTACAGTTCCAGAAGAACAAGGATTAATCTCTAATATCTTCTCCAATTCCCTGACAACTATCTGAGGGCTCTACCCACCTCAAACTCTATAAATAAATCTAGCTAGCAAAGGCATGGTAAATTATGATTGAATAAGAGACGGGTATTGAAATAATGAAGAGAATGTTGTTGTTCATTAAGAGAGCAAATTGAAACCTCTATAATTAAATTATTGAGTAATCTTTCATATACAAAATGGCAGAAGCCTTATTATCCAACCTCTTTTTTTCTACTTTGTATTTATATCTACTGATGTATCTTATGTCCCCTATTAGAATATAAGCTGCTTCAGGGAAGCTCTATATTTTGTAACTACCGTGTATTTCTTCTATTTATATATATATATATATATATATATTGTCTCCCTCATTAGAATGTAAGCTGTTTGAGGGCAGGGTCAATTTTAGAAGTACTCTTCGAATTTCATTTGCACTGGCTGTCTGGGTCCTCTGAGGACAACTAGATATTTACCCTTTGTAAATTCTAAAGGTATCCTTTAGGGATCATGGAGTGTGTTTCTAATTCTACATATAGGTTATAATAAGGCTTTGGTCTATTTCTCTCTCTTCTCCCTCCAATAATAATTCATAATCTATACTTAATTAGCTTTTAGCAGTTTACTAAGTTGGCACAAAACTTCCCCATCCCCAAAATCTTCCATGAGTCTAGGGGAAAGTACACTCCAACTTAGAGAGCTCATGTGGCAAAAGGTTAGCTCACTAATTTTGGTTTCTATAATTACTTTTCTCACCTTTATGAGGTATTTATGAAATTTTCCTTAGGGATGGTGCTGCTTTCTTTTAGGATCTTCATATTGTCTTGAAGCTTGCTTTACTGAATGTGTCTAATTTGTCTTTGGATCTGATACAATCATTGCTATCGTGTTATTGTCATGGATATCATGTTAGGAATATGAACGAGAAGTCCAAATCTTTTAACTATCTAAAATTTTACAAAGTCCCCCTTAATCAAAGATGGTAAGGAACCTAGACTTCTTCCTCCCAACTAAGCAATTTCTCCAATGTACTTACCTTGAACTTTCTTTAATCACTACTAGAATCTCCTGGATTCCAAACTGATATGCTGTTTTTTTTATAAAAGCCAGAGTGGAGAATCACTATATTTCATTCAGTGACTTTCCAGGAATTCTATGTAGCCTTTAGTTGATTGATTGATTGATTTAGTAGAGATGTCTTAGTTCTTACCTTTATTTCAATTAAGAAGTCCCCCAGGCCCTTTTAACTACTTAGGCAAGGGTATACGACTCTCTTGCCCCTTGCATTCATCCCTAGAGTCTAACACAGGAAATAATTCTGGCAAATAGCACTCAATTAGAGGATGTGTGATTGATTGATGTCAATCAATTGATTGATGTCAGCCAGAGAAGTCTAAGACTATTATCTCCTCTGTAACAGCTTACAACATAGTTGGAGGAAAATACTGAGAAGATGCTCCTAAATTGATACAAAATTACTAAATGATAGTCATCTCAATCTCAAAACCACAGTCTTTAAATAAGCAGCCCAAATGTGCAAGCAATTCTATTTGGAAACCTTTGGAGGTGCATCTATTTAGTATTTCTGTTTTATCTGGCAAAACTAATGTATACAACATTTTTTTAATCACTCAGAAACCATCTCTTCCTTAGTATAAGGAATTTCTCATTAGGAAACTACTCACACAAATGCAGATCAGAAAATATCTTCCAATTTATAGTCTCAGAAAAGGAGTACTTAACTTTTTGGGGGTTTGGGAGGGATGAACCCCTTTGAGTATCTAGTAAAACCTATTGACTTCTAAAAATAATGTTTTTTAAATTCATAAATAAAACACAAAGCATTACAAAAGGAAACAATCTTTTGGAGGTAAAGTAATGTTTTCCTCATTCACATTTCTTGAACCCTTCATCGGACCCCAATTTATGAATCTATGTGTTACATGGCTGCAATGCTGCACTGAGAGGCTGAAGTATCTTGCCCAAACTACACAGGCAAGATGTGTTGGAAATAGGAAGTGAACCCTGGCATTTTAAAACCAGGGATACATATGAGCTGTCTCTCTCTCTCTCTCTCTCTCTCTCTCTCTCTCTCTCTCTCTCTCTCTCTCTCTCTCTCTCTCTCTCTCTCTCTCTTCCTCACACACATACACACACCTAGGCATTAGCCTAGGTGAATGATTATGTTGGTGTGTACATTGAATATGTTGGATTTGCATTTACATATTTCCAAAAGAAATATTCAGTGAACACCCTATAATTCATTACTAACCTTAAATGCTTATTTTTGACAGGAAAAAATGTTTCAAATATTACAATTACAAAATTTGAACACTGATGAAATAGATATTTTAAATCATTTCAGTTTTCCAAGTAATTCCTAGACTCTTGCTTATGCAGAAGATATGCTTATGTATAGAGATTAAGGCTTCAAATTATTCATTTTATAAAACACAACAGAAGTTATGTAACTCCTCCAAAATCATAAAATTTATTAATTCCAGAGATGGAACTCAAACCCAACTTCTGACTCCTAATCTACCCTTCTATTCATTGTTCCCTCTCATGTATCTTTAGTTTCTCCTTAGAAACTTTCTAATCATGTTATAGTTTAGTTCATTTTCATCAACATTGGTGAAATTAATTTTATTTTTAAACTTAAATTTTATTTTTAATAAGCAAAATTTCACCTCCTCTCCCTTCTTCTCCACAATAACATGACATTATTCCTTCCACAACACACATATATGTTGAGAAAGAAAGAAAATAAAAACCCATTTTAAGAAAACAAACAACAAAAAAAACCTCACCTCATTGAGCATGTAAAAAAATAATTCTCATGGTGGGGGAGCTTGGGGGGTGAAGGGGAAAGTAAGAACATGAATTATGTAACCATGATAACTTTTCTAAAATATAAAAATTATTAAAAAAATAAATAATTCTCAATCTTAATTGAATCCTTTATCTCCCTGATTAGGAGGAGGGCAACATGTTTCATCATGAGTTCTCTGAAATCCTGTTTACATCTTTTACGGTTGAATGTCCGCCCAACCTGTGCTTTTGTTTGAGGTTTTGCTTGTAAATATTTTGGAGCCCTTCATTTCTTCTGGGTTTTTGTACTGAATGTTTCTGACAACATAATTTTTTTTATGATGGGATATCTTTATTTCTTCACTTATTAATTCTTCCAGCCTACATTCTGACTTGAGACTTCAAATATTAGAGTTGGCCTCTATATATTCCTGGAGGGAATATTAGGGCTTGTCCTGTTTCTCTTTTATGATTATTCAAGAATCAGGGACAACTCAGGCTGAGGACATTCAGGCTTTTATTGCTCCCAAAGTAGGTTGATCTAAGGCAAAGTCTGATTGCTCCTCCCCTTTGGTCTAGATTGCCCTACTTAATGCCCTATGTGTAGTGAATAACAACAGAGCTGCAAGTTGGCACCTGTTTATGAATGATACACATTTTGAATTCTCAATGATAGATCTGGTATGGCTTCTTGCTCTAGTTCTCAGTCTCTCTCTGCTGGAATGCTCCTTATTGCACATTCCTGACAGAAAGTTTCCCCTATATCTATATACCTCTCTCTTTATTTCTCTATTCTGATCCAAGCAAGAAAAAAAAATGACTCATGATTTTTTCATTAATTCAGCAATCAGAGTCTCATATAGTACATTTTTTTTAACTCTTTGGAAGAGTTACACTAGCAGGAGCTCTCTGTATTTCGTGTTACGCTGCCATCTTGCCCTTATTTCTTAATGCCATTTATTTTAATTCCAGTTGAAGAACCTGGCCTCACCTGTCCCTGAATTCAACTACAATCCTTGACAGCATACCACTGCCAAGATACATTATTTGAGTTTTCCTGTAAAGAAGAATAGTCATTTCTGTTAAATATCTTATAAGCATTTTGGGTATAAAATCACAGTCTTTATATGTTAGCATGTGTGTATATATATACATATATATATACATGTAATCATATGCTTGAAATAATGTTAATTTTAACTAAAATGAATGGGCTGAATCAATTAAGTTTATGTTGAAAAATATATTAGTAAAAACTTTTCAAAGATCATAGAAACACTCCCTCATTTTATGCATTAAAATATATTATTTTCCCTTTATCAGCCATATAACAAATGCATAAATTGTCAGAGAATTTAAATATATGCCATGTCTCCTTTTAAATGTGATTGAATGAGAATGAAAGAGCTGATTATGTTTACTTAAAGGGAGTTCTTTTACTCTGCTAAGTTAGAACCTTCTTTATACAAAGGTTTGATATTTTATGGATCCATGTTTGTGGTTGTATCTTTGGCTTGGCTCCAGAATTATACCTGTGAATCCATGCATTTCAATTTTACAACACATCACTGTCCATTAAGGTCTCTAATTGCACCCCTTAAAAGAATAAACTATTTTGTTGAGGATTATTATCCTCCCTTTCACAATTTAAAAACTTCCAGGTCTACAAAGGGTTTTGGTGGGGAAACCCAACTGACATTTTTTTCTTTTTGCTACCTGATATTTTCCAGTCCAAGTATTGAATGCTCTCTATTGAAAATTATGAACAAGTAATTTGCCCGATTTCTTCCTGAGCAAAAAATGGAAATTATTTCATATGTAATCAATGAAGATAATAAATGATTCATTTGACAAAATCCATATTATATAGAGTTATATGTAATGACTTTAATGGCAGGGAATAAGGGGCAATTTTGTTGGCAGATATTTTATTTGATTGTTCTCCTTGTAGAAATAAGACCTATTTTACTTAGTGGGGGCTGGTCGTATAAAGGATTGTTAATGCTTTCTTGTCTCCTAAACAATAAAATAAAACTCAGCCTATAGGTAAAAGATATATGAGGTTTTACTGAAATTCTCATTTCCCTATGGGGATGTCTTTTTGACCAATGTTGTCTGGTTGTCTTGAATGTAGGTGCAGAGAAGTATGATGAGACAGAAGGCACTCCCAGGAAACCTCTCATTCTGTCAGATGAATACTTCCACACTATCACCAAGACATGTTCTACTTTCCTAAGGTTTCTCATATTAAGTTCTTAGTTGCCTATCCCTCTTACTTCCCTCTCTCGTTTTCTCATTTGCTTCTTCTCTTAGGCCTCTCAGAATCCTTATAGCTATTGTGTTTTTTATTTTTTCATGTTCTAATTAGAGTGAATATAGATATATCTTCTTATGGAAGTTTAATCCTGAAATGCTCTTACTTCATCGTATTTCTTAACTGTAGAGGAATTTTTCTTTGCTCTTTTGGTTTCTGTCATTGTTGGTTTGCAGAGTCTTAATTTCTAAACTTATCTTTTTTTAGAGGTAGGATGTAGTTGAAGTCCTTCCCACGAGATACTTTTTATTTTTCAGAAAATCCTGTAAAGTTCCCAATTAATAATCATCTTCCCCATATGCTCTCAATTATAGAGCCCTTAGAAGCATGAAGAAGCACTCTGGGCTTCCAGCCTGGGGCACAGGAACAGAGTAAATGAGTCAGTTATAGAGACTGATGCTACCCGCCTTCTGCTAGTTCCAGAATTCGCTTCCGTTAAGAGCTTCTGAAATCCAGAACCCATGCTAAAGCCAGATACTAGGTAGCTGGTGAAGGCTGGTAAAGATAATTGACTGTCCAACTTGGGATTTGTGTCAAACCTCTTAACTGTATAGTCACAAGAACCAGGAAAAAACCATAGTATAAGGCTTAAAGTATAAGTGATAGACAAATAAAGCACATAATTAATAGTGAGGTCCTTTACTATTTGTGTCTTCTCCCATACTCCAGAGAGAACTACTTATGGGAATACCTTTTCTTTTTACTCATTTGATTGTACTTATTTGGTTCATTTGGCATATTTCTTATTTTTTAGGTGTTTGAGAGAGTTAGAATTAGCCAGAAATTTTCATTCTGGTATTCTTCTCATATTAGTCCAAGACCTTGTTGTCAGATACTTTTCCATTTGACTGCTGCTCTACCCATTGCCCACTATTACTGGTTTTGACACTAACCACTGATTTTTATCTGGATATCACTTTGCTATTATATTTTTAGGAGTAAGATGCAATTTATGCAAAATACAAAAGGTTTCATGGCAAAGGATAGTGGCATCTTTCTATGAGATTAAAATATGTCTCTGCTCTAAAATTTCCACTTTCCAGAAGTCATTGACTCTGATACCCTTGGTGATACATGCCTCCCTCCAAGCCTTTTGCCTTTCTAATCCGGCTCAAGGAAAAAAGAAAAAAAAAGATTTGTGGAAAATTTCCCCAGCATTCAATATCCTAGCTCTCTAGATATTGTCAGTTGCCTCAATTGGTCCTAAATTATTTTCCCTCCACAAATTATGATATTTTAGTCTAAGTAAAAATCCACTTGAGAATCACAGAATCCCCAAAGATTAACAGTCTATATAAAAGGAACCAATTCTTATATAGTTATCTAATTTTCTTTTCCCTCTGCTCATCTTTTGACCATTTCCTTAATTAGTGAAAATTCCACTTATGTAGAGGCAAGAGTGGGAGCAAAAGTAGTGAGGAGACATGAAATTCTAGACAGTTCTTCATTACTGTACTGTCTTATTATAAAAATAAGTTCTGCTATAAATATTCTAGCATTAGGAAACTTTTTATTCTTCTTTTTCTGACCTCCTTACATTATTGACCTAGTATTAGTATGAGATTAATTGACAGCCCAAACTAGAGCACATTATGATAACTTTCCATGACCCATCTAATAATTACCTTTTCTTTTTTTCATCTTAGCTTTGTTTTAGATGTTAATTGCTTTTCATTAGGAATTTGAAGAATTTTTTCCTAAGGTTGTTGAAAACAAAGAAAAAAATTAAAAGCAATATTAAATGCTTCATATGTGGAAATGCCTGGGGATAAAGATGGAGAAGTAAGGAAATTACTGATGTCAAGGACCTTACTTTCTACTGAGGAGACATAGAATATACAGAGGAATCAGCTCTAAATCACATGGAAAATCACACGATCCTACCTGTAAAGTGGCAAAACTTGCATTTATTCTTTTGAAAATTTCCCATTCATATCCTTTGAAGATTTATTTATTGGGGAATGGATCTTTTTCTTGTATATTTAAATCAATTCCACCACATATAAATGTGAGACCTTTATAGATCTGATATTTGCAAATATTTTCTTCCCAAAGTATAGAGAATACATCTAATTCTTGATGTATTAATTTCACTTGTGCAAAAACTTTTCATTATTTTTTAACCCAAATTGCTGATTTCTCTCCCATTCTTAGATCATTTATATTTTCTATTTAACTTATAAGACCATTTGTAGAGTTCATCTAACTGTATCATCTCTTTTATTTCCTGATAATCATGGTATAGAATTAAATATTTATGAAAATCTAGAGGGGACAAAAATATAATAAAAAAGGACATACGGGTTAAAATGGGAATCCTTAACATATTTTATAGGTGAATTATGACAGACTTTTTTCTCTTGAGAAATGGATATATCTTATATATGTTTTTCAGTTCTCTACATCTAATCCTACTTATAAGGACCCTGAAACTTTGCTTTTGGTAACACCTTTAAGTACTTACTGATTTGCTTAAGACCTATTTCTTTTTTCCCTCTCTATATTTAGTATCACCAACTGTAGAAAACTAGTAATTTTTTATTTCTTGAATCATTCAAATTTCATGATTGTGTTAAAAGCTATAAAAATGTAGAAAAAATACCTAAGATGAATTACTCATCAGGTTCCATATGTTCCTAATGGGCTATGTTTTCTAATAATCTTCAATGATTTGAAGAATATTTATTAATGCCACTGCACTTATACTGCCAATATTTATAACTAGGAGCACATAAGGGCATGGAATTTATTGCTACCTCGCAAATGAGAGACTGGAAATAAATTGGCTGGTTGGTGCTACAGCATGAAAGTGCTTATTTGTTATCCTTTTAATTGAATGTCTAAACCCAGCAGCAATATTTGCATATGGAAATAATTTAGATTTATTAAAAAGCACTCTATTTTTACTGCTCCTTTTTCTATTAGGTCTAAGTAAAGTTATGAATTATAGAGATTATTGTGGAAAAGTATTGATTAGACTTCATGAAGATCTATTTTCACAGAACTCCCAATAGCTGGCCATAATGAGATCTGGAAATAAGAAACTATACAAAGGAGACTATGAGAAAGAGATTTGAAATTAATGAAATAGTCTAATAGATTATCCTGGACTAGTTCATAACATGTGTTAGTGACATGCTCAGGTATGAAAATTATAATCATTTAGATACAGCATGGTCTGATTTGAGGAACTACAGAAACAAAGACAGCCTCATGAAAGTCTAGAATCATAAAATAAAGAAGTTATTTTGTATATATTGAAGTGCTATTCATAAAAAAATCTAGATAAATTGTTTCAAAATAAGAAAGATGTAAAGGACAAATCAAAAATTAGAAAAATATTTTTATGGAAAACTGAAGCCTTGAGACCCCTATAGACAAAGGATAACATAGATGTTCCATTGCAAGGTAGATGGTCCAAAACCCAATATGAGATCTTTCTTATTCAGGTAGAAAGATGTCAAATCTTTATGTCTTCTCTGGCCAAGGCCAAAGAACAGAAAATTGTTTGAGTAGGAGAAAGTAGTCAAGAGTTGTAAAGTCAGTAAGGCTTTACTGAATGTGTGCTATGTGCCAGGAATTTACTAAGTGATGAGGATATAGAAACAGATAATATAATCCCAGCTTCCAAGAAATTCACAGTCTATTGGAGGATATTACTTGTAAATGACTATGTGCAAACATGATATATTCAAGAAAAATTAGTCATAATCTCAGGAGGAAGACCTAAAATTAAGAGGAGGGCTGTCAGTCAAGAAAAGGGTACTTCAGTGTCCAGAGCACTGTGATGGGAAGATGTTATTTAGCATGGCCAAGGTTTTCTACAATTTTCTGAAAAACTGAGTAGGAAAATTGAAATCTGACCCTCCATAATTTTCACCCATCAATTTGTAAATAAAATAAAATTGTTAGAAAATGTTAGAGAAAGAAAACTTATCATTCTCATGTAAAAACTTTGATCCAATAAACTTATTTGACTAGAGCAAGAGATTTAGGGAAGAAAAGTTACTATTTCATACTTTTATGCTCAATAATGACAGATTCAAATACTCTTTGACATGTATAACCCAGTGGAATTGCTTATCAACTCTGGGACAGGGGAGGGAAAACGGGAGGAAGAGAACATGAATCAGGTAACTATGGGAAAAAATTTAAAAATAAAATAGAAATTATATCCAAAGACTCTTTGACTATATACTTAATCTTAAATTCCAAATCTTGTAAATTAATACTCTCGGTGATAAGAAGATTGGGGTGAGCTGCTAAGCATAAAATTAATCATTGCTGATGGGGAAAAGAAAAAGTCCTCAGAGTTGCATCATTTCTTTAGATAAAAACTACAACCCTATTTTTACTTTCTCATGAATAAATTTTCTGATTTTCGAAACAGGGTAGAAAGTGTAGTTGGAAAACTGTGGGCCAGAATAACTGTCTTAGAATCCTGAAAAAAGACATCATGTGTTATTAAATAAAAAGTTAGTTAGTATCTAGAAAAGGGAAAATTTATTACAAAAAGTCAATATGGATTCATCAAGAAAAGGCTTTGCCAAAGCTGTATCATTTCCTTTTTTGACCTGCTTAACAGCATGGAACTGTAAGGAATTATGTAGTTATAAATGATCTAGACTTTAGTATTGCTTTTTAACAGTCTCATGCTATCCTCATAGATCAGAGAAAGAGATGGTCATGCAGACTTTTGACTAAAAATTTCAAGTTGAGAGAATCCAGTACCCTATGAGGAAGCCTAATCCACTTTTGCATCATGCTCACATGGGGCTTAAATCCACCCCTGTGAAATTTTAAACTATTCCACCTAGTATTTTTCCCTTGGGCCAAACAAATCAAGTTATGACAGACCTTTTTAAAATATTACATGCTTTAAAACAATCCCTTTATCAACCGTTATGTCTGAAACTCTATTATATTGAAGTTAATTGCTTTACTTTAGAGCCCTAAACTTTTATTTGATCTCTCTTGTCTCTGGAGTTCTTGAAACTTCCTGAGATCATACTGATTCTAAATGGCTATTATCTCCATTCCTGAATTTGTAAAAAAGCTCATTCAGCAACCTAGCACAAGTTCCCCTCTCAAACTATATTTGAAATCTCTATTCTATGGTGCCTTTCCCATCAGTTTACTGTTTCCAGATCTCCCTATGGATAGCAATTGTTAGACCTATGAAAATAGACATACTCTTAGCACAATTAATTCCTTTCCAAATGAAATCTATACCTCATAACTTTATAATTTAATAAAAATGAAACTTAAACTGAATGCTTTTAAATTATTTTTAATTATTTCCAAACTGCAAATTTACATCTGGACTGATATCTCTGTTTTGTGGGGTTCTCATTCATTTCTTATTTCCATAAATCAGAAAGCAAATGTGCCTTGAATCCCCGTGAGCACCTTTCAAAAAATCTATGATAGTCTTGGACAAGATGAAGAGACATGTGGCTTGATTGTGCAATTCTATTAATGTTCTATATTAACATACAGTTTTATGAATTTTAAATCACTGAATGACTATGTGCAGTTTTAAAAGGGTGATATCAACTTGGAAAATGGTCTGTAGTGAAGTCCCCAGTATTCTGTCTTTAGCTCTGTATAATGTAATATTTTAATCAATGATTTGTATTAAGACATAGATGATACAATTATCCAATTTATATATGATACAGACGAAGAAAAGCTTACAGATTGGATAATTGAGTCAGGATCTAAAAAAATCTTAATCAGTTAGAAAATTGAACAAAATTGAGTCACCAAAAATATCTTAATTGGAAAATCTAATTGCCTTTTTCTCAATGTTAGTTGGATCTCTCTGATACATTTGATGCTATTGACTTTCCCCTAAACCCCACCACCTGAAAATTTAAATTCTCTGGGTTTTTGCAGCAATGATGACACCTGGTTCTCTTTCCACCTGTATAAACTAGTTCTTTCTTAATTTCTTGTACTAAATCATCTTTCTTATCACTCACATATAACTATTGTTATACCTGATAACTCTATCACTGGGCCTTTTTTTCCCTCTACAAAATCTAAAGTAACACCATTAGTTCCTACAGGTTAAATTACCAACACTATGCAGATGGTTCCCAGCTTTATCCAGTCTGCCCCAAAACTCTTAGTCCAGTTGTAAGCTATAGAAGCCTGGAATTTTAAGCTATTAAAACTTGAAACTACATTAATGTTTTTGGGATACACTTTACAGTCTCTCCTTGACCTCTAGTATCCATCACGGGCTGCCTATTAGATTTTTCAGAGAGAAGAATTTGCTTTTGGATGGCCCATGAACCTCTAAAACTCAACATGTTCAAAACAGAACCCATATTTCACTCTAAATCCTACCCTCTTTCCATATGTCCTGTCACTCTGGAGGACATCATCATCTTCACAATCACTGAGGTTTGCTGCCTTGTCCTCATTTTTGACTCCTAACTCAACACTTCTATCCAAACTATTGACAGATCTCAGTTTGCCATTTAAATCTCTTCTCCAGACCAAAATCTCTCTAATTCTATCAAATGATTCTCCTATGGCACGGAAGAGAGGCCTTTGTGGCTGGATTCTCTTATACACAGTGCAGTTTATCAAAATCTTTCCTAAAATATGGTAACAGAACTAAAGGCAACCCTCCAAATGTGGTGTGACCATAGCATAATATGTTAGGACTGTCACCTTTCTTGTTATTGGAAGTTGTACCTTTTGTAGTGCCTTCCAAGACAGCATTAGGTTTTTTGGCTGTGTCACATGGTTGACACATATTAAGCTTGCAGTCCACTAACAGCTCCAGATCTTAAAATAAACAAAAAACAAACAAACAAAAACTCCTTGGTGCAACAAGGTGGCTCAGTGGATAGAAAGCTAGGCTTAAAGATGGGAAAACTGGGGTTCAAATCCAACCTCAGACATTTCCTAGTTGTGTGATTCTGGGCAAGTCATTTAACTCTAATTGCCTAGCACTTACTGCTTTTCTGTCTTAAAATCAATACTAAGTATACTTCTAAGACAGAAAGAAAACATCTTAAAATAATAATCTTAAATAAAAATGAAAATTAAAAAACTACTATTTAAACATCACTTGTCACTCAAATGGCTTATTCCCTACAAACAAACCTGGTAGGATGACACTTTTAAAGCTAATTGAACAGAACCAATATCTTTCCTAGAGAATAATTTGAACCCAAAGGTCTATGTAATCTGTTTATAGAATTTGAATCAGAATAAAGGGAAATTACACACTAATCCAAGCCTATTATTTAACCCATCCATGACAAACTTTGCACTACCATCTATAATCAAAAAAAATTAAGCGAGCACTTGGATAAGACTATTTCTCAAACTCAATGTTATTATGTCTTATAATAAAACAATATAAATTCCTAGGTGTGCCTGGAAAATATCACTGTGTAAAGAGTCCCAAGTATGCATCTATATGAATGCTACTAGCAATGAAGAGGGATTTTGGGAGGCAGCTAGTCAGTTTTATGAAAATCTTCCCAGGAAGCACAGTCTGGCATTTTATATGTCTTTAAAGGAGGAAGTCCTCCAGCCATGCAAACATGTATATGGGTCATTACCAGTCATACTATAGCATTCTGAAAGACATTGCCTATATGCAATGAGGTGTACTTTAAAGCAAAACAAAACAAGAGAAAAACAAAATGGAATTTCAATTCTCAGTCTCCAAATAAAGGTCAAAGAAGCTTTTAACTGGATATAGGTTTTCATGCATCAGTAGCAATGTTCGGACATATGATTTTAAAGAAATAACAAAAGAATGAATGAACCTAAACTTTGCCTATGAATCTGGATTTTTATCTTAAAGGGTCAGACCTGAGTCTCCTGGTAAGGAATGAGATATAATTTAAAATAAAAGGACTCATGCCTTGATGAATGTTGCTTTTTTATATATTCTAAAGTACAAATATTAGACTTCCTTCTGGATAAAAACTACAAGAAGAATTGGCTTCTATATAGGGCTTAAAAGTTTTGTAAAGCTAGGTAGATGTTATTTTTACTAACATTTTGAAGGAAACTGAGATAGACAAAGTTAAAGTAATTTGTCTAGAGTCACACAGCTTTTAAGTGTTTGCGACTGGATTTAAACTCTGATTTTCCTGACCCAAGGTGCAGGTTTTTATCTATTTATTCGTCTCTACACAAATACATTCATGCATACATGTATGTCCATGTACAAACACATAATATTTGTAGTATGAATACATATATGTATGTATATGTACATATATATACTAATTTGTGTATTGTGAAGACAAGGGTGGTAGAGAGAGAGAGAGAGAGAGAGAGAGAGAGAGAGAGAGAGAGAGAGAGAGAGAGAGACCATTATTAGTTGCAATGGACTTGTAGAATATAATTACTCTTTTGGTTTCAAAACAAACAAAATGCCCCTCACTCTGACCCTAACCTTATTATTCATTTCTCTTTTGTCTGTAACATTGGGTATTGATTTTTCAAAAACAAAACAAACAAAAAATACATTGTTAGATAAAGGTTAGAAACCTGTCCAGCAATCAAAATTTTGATACTTACTTTTCATATGTCATTTAGAGGGGTGATATTTCTTTAGAAAGCAAAAGTCTTTTCCTCAATAATTTCTACATTTGTTTTTGTTTTTAATAGTAAAAAAAGAATCTTTCCAGCCTTAAATTCAAAGCTAGTGATAGCAAATCTAGCCAAATTGTATTTTTCAGATCAGAGATTTTCATAATTTTTATTCTAATTAAATTTTCACTGTAATGAATGATAAAAGTCCTCTTTCCTAAACAATAACATTTGCATGCCTTTGGGCCTGAAAACTAAGTTCTAATGAGACCATGATCACTAGGTCTAGAGGTAGAAGAGACCATCTGCTGATGTCAAGGTCCCATTTATAGTGATATTCAAAAGGATAAGCTGTCTCTGTTTTCTTGATACTGGGGTCAACTGTAGCTAAAGCAATAGAATCCAGTCCAGAATACTTGACATTTTGGTAGGAAAAAAGAGAAAAGCTTAGGTCCATTGCTTTTTCTACTCTGAAGAAAAATTTTCTCATCACCAGAAAAAAATAAGCATAAAAGTATTTCCTAAACCCTGGTCTTTTTGGAAATGTACCATTTATTACAGTGCTGGCCAGTGGAGAACCATTGTTTTCTTCATATTGTCAGACCAGAATGAGTACAATTGGCAGAGAATTAATCCATATTCTATTACATCTCAGGCTCAGAGGCTGTATTGAGTGTACAATTAATTATGAGTGAACAGAAAAGCAGGTACCAAATCTCTCTCCATGTTAGTCTTGGCTTGTAGCCTTTTTAAGTTAAATTATTTACCATTAGTGCAGTAATCAACCTTGATGCCGTTTGTGTCCTCATTGAAGTCATCTGACAAGATAGCTGAAAATATCATGCTAAAAAGCATGGAAGCAAGCAAATGTGTCCCTGCTTTATTACATTTGTGACTGAGAAAGAGTAAGCATTATCCGGTATACAGAGCTTATGCAAGCATGCCATCATGGAGCTGGCATACAAACTGATGAACTTGACTGCACCATCCGTACCCATAATCACAAGATACAGCAAATAGAGGAATTTTGAATGTTGTTGTTGAATGTTCACTTACCTTGGCAGTATACTTTCCAATGCAGCTGATAGATGCATTGCCAGAACTGATTCAGTGTTTGAAAGGCTCTGAAGGAAAAAGTGGGAGAGAAAAGGCATTAGACTGCCTGGCAAACTGAAAGTCTACAGAGCAGTTGTGCTGACTTCATTATTGTATTCCTGCGAAACCTGTACAATCTACTAGTGCCATGCTATGAAATTAGATTACTTCTATTTGAATTTTCTGAGGAAAATTCTGAAGATTACCTAGCAAGATAAGCTGGCACCGAGATTCTTTCTTGAGCCAAATTACCAAACATTCAGACTACTACAGAGAGCACAACTTCAGTGTTTTTCAAATACCAAATGTATATTTGCCTAAAAGACTACAGAGAACTCATATATGGCAAATGATCACACAGAGGTCATGAGAAGTAACACAAAGATACTCTCAAAGATTTTGTTATCAATTATGAGACATAATAGACACCAGCATGGTGTGCCTGCAGCCAAAAAATGTTTTGCTTTATGAGCAAAGCAGAATTAAAGTAGTTCAGGGCAGCTGGGTAGCTCAGTGGATTGATAGCCAGGCCTAGAGATGGGAGGTCCTGGGTTCAAATTTGGCCAGCTGTGTGACCCTAGGCAAGTCACTTGACTCCCATTGCCTACCCTTACCACTCTTCTGCCTTGGAGCCAATTGGCTTCAAGACAGAAGGTAAGGGCTTAAAAATTTTTTAAAAATTGAAAAGGGATTAAATTAAAAAAATTAAAAAAGAAAAAAGAATTAATTTAGTTCAAAAGAAACATGAGGTGAGATAATTTAGAGACATCTCCAAACCAAATGTTCATAGTTGTGCCTGACCTGAAGTAGTGCCTTTCAAACTCATATTAGTCTGATCATTGACCCCAATGTAGTAATGTCATTTTGGTTCTCTTTAGGTATGAAGGTAAGAACTACCACCAGCATTTACTGATTTAAGTGAAGAATATTTTTAAACAATATCAGAAATTACATAAAAAACCTAAATACATATCCGGATATCAGAGAAAGAAAGAACAAGCACTTCACTGTTCCCTGCTTTTATCCCCTCTTTTACATCTAGTTCAATCAGTCATGTCTGGTTCAAGTTTAAAGTCACTTATCCTTTGCCGAGATGCAGGGATGTAGGGATACAGGAAAGTAGGAATGCAGGGCAACATCCCTTACCAACCTCAAGAGAAAGGTGTAATTCTCTTATTCCCAAATATTGTTGTAATTCCTTTTATGTAAGATACAATATTTTAAGAGAATCTTTATATGTATAGGCTGTGTATGTGGAAAGATTTGTTATGTAAATCTTGAGAGTTGTGATGGAATTAAATGGAGAGTGTTGGATGATCCTAATAAGACACCTAGATATAGCAGTGATCCCAAAAGGTCAACCCAAATACAGCTGGCACTATAAGAGAATATGTGGAATCTTCTTTCTCCAAACCCAAGATAACAAAACAGTAACCCAGGGCTAACAGCCTGAATTAAGGAATCAGCTGATGGGGGAACACAGCTGACCCTTGTCCTAACTGAAGCCCTAGTAAGTTGATGAAGGTGGCTCTATTCCTTAGCTTGATTCATTAAAGACCTGGATGTTTGGTCTACCAAGACTAATTAATTAATCAGTTTGTTCTGACTGCAGATTTAATCTTAACTGTTGGTTGAAGGAATATTGAAAGTAAAACCCCTTTCCTGGCTGCCACAGGACTCTGCCAACTAAAGTCTCCCACTAGAACTTTGAGAATTTACAGGCAAGTGGCTTCTTAAAAGATGGTTTAGTTGTTGAAGAGATTAGTGAAAGGGGAACTGGGTAAAGATGGAAAGTGGTAATTGGGATTTCCTAAGTAAATCTATGTTGAATAGCTGTTGTTGAAGCTTCAATTGATTATTATTGATTAAGGATCTTGGTTGGCTGACATCCTGCCTAGGCCTGATTGGCCAGCCCTAAATCTAGGTTTGCCCTGTTGATGATAGATTTCTTTGCAGATCTTGTTGTTGATAATAAGTCAGAAAACTGAGGCTGATGGGATACAGTTGAATCAGTCTGTAAACTAAAGTTGGTTTCTGAGTAAAGAGAGAATAAGCTATGCTTAAGCCCTTCTCCACCCTTGCCCAAATATCTCTTAATTGAGGCCAAGATGGGTTCAGGTCTGTTCCTTTTATAGGCAAATTTCAACTGAGCTGGCTAATGCCAGGCTCACGTCAAGCTCATGCCACCTCAGTTTATTCTGCATTCTAAGTAGATCTATCACTCTTGACCCAACATGGCTGCCATTATATTTCTTTATAGATTCAATGGGGTAACCTGACATGTTAATCCTCTAGAGAACCAGAGTGAGGAGATTTAACATGCTGATATCTCAAAGAATCAAAGTAGGGATTTGGTGAAGGAAATTTATATCCCTCTCCTGAGGTTGGGCATGGTATTTTGCCTTGCATCCCTAGATTCTTGCTTCCCTGCATTTCTGCCTCCCTATGTACCTGCATCCTGGCATAGGCTATGTGACCTTAAACTTGAACTAGACATGACTCTGAATTTGAACCAGCTGTAAAAGAGGTGATAAAAGGGGCAAATGAGGGAGTGCTTGCTCTCTCTATCTCTGGTATCCAGGGAAGAAACTTACTACTGGGATGGCTGCTATAAGCACCCATGTGAGAGCTAGATTAGACTACTTTAATTTCTATTTTTTACATTTTTTTAAACCCTTAACTTCTGTGTATTGGCTCCTATGGAAGAGTGGTAAGGGTGAGCAATGGGGGTCAAGTGACTTGCCCAGAGTCACACAGCTGGGAAGTGTCTAAGACTGGACTTGAACCTAGGACCTCCCATCTCTAGGCCTGACTCTCAATCCACTGAGCTACCCAGTTGCCCCCTAGATTAGACTACTTTAAATCAATCAATCAATCTCTCTCTCTCTCTCTCTCTCTCTCTCTCTCTCTCTCTCTCTCTCTCACATCCTTTACCTATTCAAGTAATTCTTATAAACTTTATAAATTTATGTCAGTCTTTTAATTTTAACTCTTACAAACCAGAAGTAAAACTGCATACCAAAAAGTGTTGGCCCACCACCTCCCCCACCTACTGTGATAGATTCTGAGCTGGGGCACAGGTCAATTTTAGGATCCAGCTACCCTGTCTAAGCCAATAGCAGAGTGCCCCTCACCAAGTTCTTAAAGTCCCAAACTGGCACCAGCCTACAGTAAAGCCCCAAAGTCCATAGCACTCGGTCCTTTCAAGCCCATGCTTCCGTGAAGCCCCTAGCCCCAGGGCAAAATAGCTTACAGTGCTCTCAGTCCTGCAAGCCATCAGCAGAGGAGAAATAGAGCGGTTTTTGGAATTACTAGTCCAGAGGCAAAGAAAGGCTAGGATAATGAGAAAACAGCAAAAGAAACACCTAACCATAGATAATTTTTATAGAGACAGTTCAGTGGGTAAAAGCAAAAGCAAAACAACTACATGAAAAAATTCAAAGAAAAATGGGAATTGGTAACAGGAATCAGCCACAGGAATTGGTCACTAGAAAAATATGAAAAGAAATTCAAAAATCAAAGAAAAGGGATGAAAGAAAAATGGTAAAAAGAAATTAAAATAATACAATAAAAAGCAAAATTGGTTACATGAAAAAGTATAAAAATTAAATGAAGAAAATAATTATTTAAAAAACAGAATTGATTTATTGAAAAAGAGACAAAAAATCCAATGAAGAAAAGAGTTCCATGAAAAATAGAGTGGCCCAAATTGAAAAGCAGGATAAAAAGTTCATGGAAGAAATTTAGTATTTAGAAATTAGAAATGGACAAATAGAATGTAACTTCACAAGACATAAAGAAATAATAAAATTAAATTAAAAATTAAAAAATAGAAGAAAATATGATATATATCATTGAAAAGATAGCTAATTTTGAAAAGAGATCTAGGAGAGGTAATATAAGAATTACTGGACTACCTGAAAGTCTTAAAAAAAAGCATGGACATCATATTACAAGAAATTATCCAAGAAAACTGCCCTAATATTCTTGAACAAGAGAGTAAAATAGAAACAAAAAGAATCAACTAATCACTTCCTTTAATAAAACCCCAAATGACAACTCCCAAGAATGTTATAGCCAAGTTCAAGAGCTCCAAGGCCAAGGAGAAAATACTTCTAAAAGCCAGAAAGAATTCAAATATTGTGTAACTCCAGTCAGGCTTTCACAGGATGTGGCTGCTTCTACACTGAAGGAATGTAAGCCTTGAAATGTGATATTCCAGATGGCAAGGGAACTTTTACAATCAAGAATCACCTACATATCAAAACTGACTATATTTTTTCAGGGGAAAATATGGCCATTTAATAAAAGAGAAGATTTCCAAACATTCCTGAAAAAAAGCTTTGACCTAAACAGAAAATTTGATGTCTAAATACGAAATTCAAAAGAAGAATAAGAAGGCAATAAGAAAGAGAAAAAAAATTGAGGGTCTCAATAAGATTGAATTGTTTATATTCCTGCATGGAAAGAAAATATTTATGTTTTAAAATGTTCACTATTATCATAGTACTTAAAAGAAGTATACATAAACAGAGTGTGTGGTAGTAAGCTGTTTAGGATGATATGCAAAAAAAAAATCCAAAGGTTGAAAAAGAGAATTTCATTGAGAGAAATGAAAAGAGAGTTAAAATGAGAGAAATTATGTAACATAAAATTACATGGGGAAAATTATTAAAATGGAAGGGGATAAGAGTGGTAACAGGTAATACTTAAACTTTACTCACATTGTAATTGACTCAGAGAGGAAATAATGGCCACATTATTTAGGGTACAGAACCTTATCTTACACTTTAGAAAAGTAGGAGGGGGATAAAAAAAGGAGGGAGAATGGGGAAGTGATTAAAAGGAAAACACTTATGTGGAGGGATAGAATAATAGGAGAAAGTGCAAGATTAAAAGGAGAAAACAAGGTGGTAGGGAATACACAGATTGTAATCATAACTGTGAAAGCAATTGAGATGAACTCACCTATAAAATGTAAGCAGATAACTGAGGCGCGATTAAAAACCAGAATGTTATGTTATGTTGTTTACAAGAAACATGTGTGAGGTAGGTGGAACAGAATCTATTGGACTTAAACTAAAATAAAAAATCCAGGAGTAGCAATTGTAATCCCAGACAAAGCTATAATATATATTTAAAAGAAATAAGGAAGTAATTAAATCTTGACAAAGGTAATATAGACAATAAAGTAATATTAATAATTAACATATATATACCAAATGGTATAATCTTCAGATTTTTAAAGAAGAAACTAAAGGAAAACTTGTGGGGGACCTCAACCTTCCTATTGTATAAATAAATCTAACCCCAAAATAAACATGAAAATAGTAAAGGTGAATGAAACTTTAGAAAATTTAGATTTAATAGCTATCAGGGGAAAATTGAATGGGAATAAAAAGGAATTTACCTTTTTTCAGCAACACATGGTACATATGCAAATTTGACTATATACTAGGGCAGAAAAACTTCATAAATAAATGCAGAATATCAGAAATAATAAATACAACTTTTGCAGATCATAATACAATAAAAATTATAATCAATAAGAGTTCATGGAAAGGCAAATAAAAATTAATTGGAAACTAAAAAATATTAATTCTTCGAAATGGCTGGGTCAAGGAACAAATCATAAAAATAATCTTTGACTATATTAAAAAGAATGACAATGATGAGAAAACAAATCAAAATGTGTAGGATATAGCCAAAGTAGTACTAATGGGGAGAAATATATAACCCTGACTGCTTACATCAATAAAATAGAAAAAAGCAGAACAATGAATAGGGCATGCAACTAAAAAAAATAAAACTAGAAAATGAACAAATTAAAAATATCCAAATAAAGACTAAATCATAAATCCTAAAAATAAAAGGAGAAACTACTAAAATTGAAAATAAAAGAATTATTGAACTAATAAATAAGACTAGGAGTTGATTTTGTGAAAACAAAACAAAAAATATAGAGTATTAGTGAATTTGATTTAAAAAGGGAAAAAAAAGAATTAAATTATTAGTATCAAAAATAAAAATGGTGAATTCACCTCCAGTGAAGAGGAAATTGAAACAATCATTAGGAGCTACTTTAACCTAATTATTTGCCAACAAATTTGACAAATTAGGTGAAATGGATGAATATTTACAAAAATATAAATTTTCTAGGTTAACAAAAGAGGAAATGGAATACTTAAATAATCTCATAATAAAAAAGAAAGTTGAACACGCTATAAATGACCTCCTGGAAAAAATACCCATGGCTAGATGGATTAATTCTATCAAACATTTAAAGAAAAATTAATCCCAATTAAACTATTTGGCAAAATAAACAAAGAAGGAGTCTTAACAAAATATTTTTATAACACAAATATGGTGCTGTTGTGTAAGCCAGGAAGACCAAAACAGAGAAAGAAAACAATTTTCTTAATGAACATTGGTGCAAAAATCTTATAAAATATTAACAAAGAGACTACAGCAATATATCACAAGGATTATTCACTATGACCAGGCAGGATTTATACCAGGAATGCAGTTCTATTTTGTATTGGTAGAAAGTATTTCCTCATCAGAGAGTTTCCTATACTAGTAAAATCATAGATCTGTCTCTATCCCTCTCTATACATTGAAATAAATTCATTTAAATGTATATATTTACTAAAAGCTAAAATAACATCCATACATGCACAATGTATGTATATACATATTTGTGTGTGATATAAGGAGAGAATTATGTGGAATCCAAAGGAGAAGAAAGTAATCAACAACTTGTGCATGGATTAGATCAGTGAAAATTCCCTCCTTTACTAGTGCTACGATATTTAAATTGAGGTTTACAGGGTTGACATTACAAATACCAGAAACAATAAAAATCAAAAACATGGTGATAGAAAGTACATTAAGTAGAGATGATGGAGAGTGGCTTGTTTTGGTTAGAGTAATTACATTCACTCAATCTGAACATTATTTCATTAACAGTTAGAGCAGCTGAATAAGAGACTGTCTTTTTTGCCTTGAAATTCTATCAAGGTGTAAATAAGTTCCTGAGATATTTTCTCTCCAATTTCCCAAGGTTTTGTGTAGAAAGAGCACGTATAAACATCCTTTTCTCTTCACTTTTTCACTGTCACTTTGTCTACATTCCCATAGCCAGTAATCTAGCTTAGGACATCATCACCTCTGACCTGGATAACTGTTAGAGCCTCCAATAGTCTCATTGTCTATGTATTCTAAACACAACAATTTATCCTTCACAAAAATGCCAAAATAATTTTCCTGAGGCACAGATTTTACCATGACATTATATTACTCAAAAGAATTTTAATGGTTCCAAATTGCTAATAGTGTAACATTCAAAATCTTTCCACCCTTTAAATAGTGATTCCTATATATAAATTTCATATATGTATATGACAATAATATATATATATATTTATATAGATTATATATAGATAAAATTTCAAATTTTAGTTCATATCTCGAGTCATATTATATATTTTGTATACTAAAATTTCTAGCATACTAGACTATTGGCTATCCTCCAAATTTAAGATGCTGTCTTCTCCCCCTATGAATTCGGATAGGTGCTCTAAGAGTTTCTAAAATGGCAGAGGAAATGGAACAAGAAATATCTCTCATTTAGCTGTATGGCAGCATGTGGCAGAGACCTTTGTGGACCTAAATGAGAAAGCTGAATGGATGTTTAGGGAATCATTTTCACTGGGTGGAAGGGGTAACCATTTGGTAGTCACAAATTATTCTTCATAACTAGGAACTCTTTTTTCTGCCAGCATTGAATGTCTGAAAATGCTTTTGGTTACCTCTTAATTTTTGACACCCTGAGTGAAGCCACCCTAGTTACAATTCTGTCTACATATTACTAATAATTACCTTAATTTCTCTTCAAGTTTCAGATCATGGACCACATATTCTATGAAGTCTTCTCCAAACTACTTAACTATAAGAGTTCTTTCCCCAGGATAATTTTCTTTAGTCTAGCTCTCTCCTTTGCTCTGATCACTCACTACTGAGTACCATATTTTCTGTCTTACCAACAAATTTCTATTATTCCCCCTCTAGAAACCAATATCCCAGACAACAGTCCGTGCAATTTTTCTATCAAGACCAAGGGCTGTTTATTGAATTTAAGGTATTTAATTAATGTTTGTTGAAAAATTAAGATCTTTGCAAAGGTAATATAAATGAATTCCAATGCAGATGAAATCCTATGGTCTATTCTTTAGTGTTTAGAGATGGAAAAGTACTTAATAAATACATAAATTAATGAAAAAAGTTATTTTTTTCTTTCATAAGCAGCCTACGATGCCTATTGTACACATTTCAGGCCATATTGATGTCGAATTTCTCTTTTGTCAAGATATTATTGTAGTCATTGTCCTTATTTGGCATATAAAATCATGAAAAAGCTATTTTGTAGCATGGTGCCATGAAAATAATATTGCTAGATTGAAGTCAGAAGGCATTGGTTCATATCCAAGATTTGTCACCAGTTTTATGATCTCAACTAAATATGCCATTTCCTTTTTCTGGGATTGAATTTCCTCATCTTTAAAATGAGTCTTATAAAGTCATTTATGTCTCTGTGTCTAGGATTCTGTGATCCTATTTGATGTATTTATATTCAGTTGCCTTTAAACTCATCTTTGTTATATAGTATTTTTAACTTAAGTAGTTAATTCTAACGATTTTAAGTCTCACACAAATTTATCCCCAGAAGGGCATTATCAGCCTGCTCTGAACCCAGCAGTCATTCCTGCTTTCTTTTTATTGACTCTTTCTTGACCCCTTGTGTACTAACTACATTTGGGTCCAGTGTGGCTCCAGGCCATTACATATTTGGATTTTTCCTGGCTCTAACACTAAGCAGCACAGCTTGGCTTAACTCTACATGTAACAATTGCACAGCAGGGCCTTGGTTGGCTTGTTTATTTAGCTGTGAAACAGCTTTGGGTTGCCTGTGGAATTTTTTCTTTTCATCCTCTGGAAATGCTACCCTACCTGCTCCTATTGCCACACAGTGACTTGTAGCCTGCAGGCAAAATTATCCAACGGAAATTAGCTCAGCCAGCTTTCATTTATTTTTCCAAAGGATTTTTTTAAACTTCCACTGGTTTGCTTTTTTCCAGTGGTTTCCTGCCTGATTTAACTAAGATAATATGTAATGATCATTGGAAATTTCCCCCACCATTACCAGCGACTTTTTTCTTTCTTTTCTTTTTTTCTTTCTCCCATTCTTTCACTTTATCTCTCTCCCCACTCCCACTTTCTTTCTTTCTTCCTCCTTCTGTGTCTCTGTCTCTATCTCTCTCTGTTTCTCCCTCTCACCACTTCCTTTTCCCTTCGGATATAACTTTTGGCAACAATGACAAAGAAAGTGTTTTCATTGAATTGCTATCATTAAAATCACTGTGAATTTCACCTTTAAAGAAAATATATGTTTTTGATGTCATGGGCAGCTTAAAGAATGGGCAATCTAATTATTTAGAGACTACTTTTCTTTGATATATATGTAGGCCCAATTAGTTCTATCAAAACACTCAGGACAAATACAAATATTGTCCTTATTTTATTTTAGAAAATTTTTATTTTATTTTAGAAATTTTGAATTTCTGTCCTAATTGAAGAACCTTTCTCCAGAAAGATCAAATTTGATTCTAACTGAGTTGTTAGAGGACTCTATTTGCTGTCAGAAGACTTGGGTTCAAATCTTATGTGTGTTAATTATTAATCCCATGACTGCGTGTAAGGCATTTCATCTCTCTGTACCTCCACTTTAAAATTATCTGCATAATTGGAAGGCATGGGATTGTACTGAATAATCTCTAAAATCCCTTTCACTTCTAAAGTATTATGATTATAAAAGAACTAATGAAATTCTACTTTTGTTGCATATCACAATATCTAATGTGAACCTTTGTTAATAGTAATCTTTATGTATTTATATATATTTTCTTAAATGGTCAATTCAATTTTTAATTTTTATCACTTCCTTAAATGGAAGAAAATTCCTAGATTTTTGGAAGATTCATCCCTCCCAAGTTTCTGGTATGTGAAAAAGTAATATACAGCATATATATTCCAAAGTGAAATTAATTCCTTAATCAAATTGCATGCTATTTATTTGGTATTGTCTTTTTGGCATCTAGTACATATTTTTATACCAACTGAGATTTTCTCATTTGCTTAGAACCCTAACCAATTTGGAATTCCAGGGCTTGGATTGAGATTTGAATCTTTTATCTTTTTTTGTTTTTCTGGAAACTTCTTGGTCACTGGTTCGCTTGTAAATGAAAAAATGCAAAAGTTTCTGTTAAAATTCTCTAGATGGCAAAAATTCATTTTTTAAAAATTAAAATATTGATTAATAGATAAGAGAAAAGCATTGGACTACATCTATATCATTCTAGATAGAATTAAGAGAGTGGAACAGTGTTAAAATATGTTAACTTCTCTTAGATCTCTTGGTGAGAAACATTAATTAATTAATATTTATATCCATCTCTTCAACACCTCTCATCAGGGTCCTATAGAGGCAATGATCAAAGGTACAGGGGGAAATCACCTCAATGGTCTTTCATTAGTCTCTTGATCTAGTTCCCACTTTCTTTCTTTTCTCCTGCTCACTCAACTCTAAAATTGACTGGCAAGGACCCTCTGTTATTTATAATCCTCTGAGCAGATTGTCCATCAGTCTCTACTTACTGTTTACTGTTGATTGTTTTTTTTTTCTGCCTTGAAAGTCTTTTAGGATATTTTATAAATAGTGAAGATACCTAGTCACATAGATATGGAGTGGATTTCCATTGCTTTATCAATTTGTGTAGCCAGCAAAATTTCCAAGTGAAAATCTATCACGTTGTTGAAGGTGACAGACTCAAGCATCCCGTTACTATTCAGTAATTTTCAGGCATGTGTAACTATTCATGGTCCCATTTGGGGTTTTAATGGCAGAGATACTGGAGGGGTTTGCCATTGCCTTCTCCGGTTCATTTTACTGAAGAGAAAACTGAGGCAAATAGGATAAAGTTATTTGCCCAAGCTCTGTTTCTGTCAACATTCTTATGATATTGAAGTTGTAGCAAGGTGGTAAGTTTCCTTATCTTCCTCTATGAGCCAAAAGATATACTGGTTGTTAGTGTTTGCAATGTCCCCATCCTCAGAAATTAGAAAACACAAAATGATAGGTAGGTGTTACTTTTTTCCAAATATTAGTAGCTATGATGTTAAATCAGTCGCATGATTCCTGGTGGGCCTTTATAAATGTACTAAGAAAGTCCTCTGTTGGCTCACAAGAGATTCATTATTTTAAAAATATTTTTAAAAAATTTATTTAAAATATTTTCCCATTGTTACATGATTAATGATTCCCCCTGCTCTTTCCTAGCCCCGCTGGGAACTGCCAAGAAGTTCCACTGGGTTATATATGTATAATTGTTTAAAAAATAAAATTTTTCCATGTTATTCATATTTGTAATAAAGTGATCTTTTAACACCAAAATCCTAATCATATTTCCATCTAATCAGTTGATCAATCATACTTTTTTGTTTCTGTGTTTCTGCTCTCACAGTTCTTTCTCTGTAAGAGGATAGCATTCTTTCTCATAAGTTCTTCCGGATTGTCTTGGATCATTGCATTGCTGTTAGTCGAAAAGTCTATTACATTTGATTGTGCCACAGTGTATCTGTCTCTGTTTATAATATTCTCCTGGCTCTGCTCCTTTCACTCTGCTTCAATTCCTGGAGGTCTTTTCAATTCACATGGAATTCCTCCATATCATCATTACTTTCAGCTCAATAATATTCCATCATCATCAGAGGCCATGACTTGTTCAGCCATTCCCCAATTGAGGGACACCACTTCATTATCCAATTTTTTGCCACCACAAAGAATGCAGCTAAAAATATTTTTGTACATATATGTTTCTTTATTATCTCTTTGGGTTACAAACCCAGCAGTGGTATGAATGGGTCAAAGGGTAAGCATTCTTTTAAAGCTCTTTGTACATAATTCCAAATTGTCCCCCAGAATGGTTGAATTAATTTAGAAATAAACCAGCCATGTTTTAGTGTCCCAATTTTGCCACATCCCCTCCAACATTTATCACTTTCTGTTGTTGCCATATTGGCCAGTCCACTAGGTGTAAGTTGGTACCTTAATGTTGTTTTAATTTGCATTTCTCTAATCAGGAGGAATTTAGCACACTTTTTCATGTGCTTATTGATAGTTTTGATTTCTTCATGTGAAAACTGCCTATTCATTTTCCCTTGACCATTTGTTGATTGGGAAATGGATTGATTTTTTGTAAATTTTACTTAGTTCCTTATATATTTGGGAAATTAAACCTTTGTCAGAGGTTTTTATTATAAAATTTTCCCCCAGTTTTTGATTTCCTTCTAATTTTGGTTGCATTGTTTGTACAAAACATTTTTAAATTTCATATAATTACAGTGATTCATTTTACAATATTCTATATCTCTTGCTTGGTCTTAAATTCCTTCCTTTCCCAAAGATCTGACAGGCATAGAATTCTGTGTTCACCTAATTTATTTATAATTTCACTCTTTATATTTAAGCCATTTACCACTTTGAATTTATCGTATTAAAGGGTATAAGATGTTGATGTAAACCTAATTTTCCCATATTGTTTTCCAATTTTCCTAGCAGTTTTTGCCAAATAGTGAGTTCTTGCCCCCAAAGCTGGGATCTTTGCATTTATTGAACACTAGCTTGCAGAGGTAATTTACCTCTAGTCTATTCCACTGATCCACCTGTCTGTCTCTTAGCCAGTACCATATTGTTTTGTGACTACTGCTTTATAGTACAGTTTAACATCTGAAACTGCTGGGCCCCCATCCTTCACTTTTTTTCCCCATTATTTCCCTTTATATCCTTGATCTTTTGTTCTTCTACATGAATTTTGTTATACTTTTTTTCTAATATTATAAAAGAGTTTTTTTTGGTAGTTTGATAGGTATGGCACTAAATAAGTAGATAAATTCGGGTAGGACCATCATTTTTGTTATATTAGCTTGTCCTGCCCATGAGCAATTAATATTTTTCCCAGTTATATAGATCTAGTTTTAAGTGTTTGAAAAATGTTTTGTAGTAAGGTTCATATAATTCCTGTGTTTGTTGTGGCAGATAGATTTCTAAATATTTTCTTTGTCTAGAATGATTTTAAATGCAATTTCTCTCTCTTTTTTAATTTAAACATTTATTAATAATCATTTTTAACATGGTTACATGATTCATGCTCCTACTTTCCCATTCACCTCCCGCACTCCCCCCACCCATGGCCGACGCACATTTCCACTGGTTTTGTCATATGTCCTTGATCAAGACCTTTTTCCAAATTGTTGGTGGTTGCATTGGTGTGGTAGTTTCGAGTCCACATCCCCAATCACGTCCACCCTGACCCATGCGTTCAAGCAGTTGTTTTCTTATATGTTTCCTCTCCTGCAGTTCTTCCTCTGAATGTAGGTAGCATTCTTTACCATAAATCCCTCAGAATTGTTCTGGGTCATTGCATTGTTGCTGGTACAGAAGCACATTACATTCGATTTTAACACAGTATATCAGTCTCTGTGTACAATGTTCTTCTGGTTCTGCTCCTTTCTCTCTGCATCACTTCCTGGAGGTCTCTCAAGTTCGCCTGGAACTCCTCCAGTTTATTATTCCTTTTAGCACAATAGTATTCCATCACCCACATATACCACAGTTTGTTCAGCCATTCCCCAATTGAAGGACATACCCTCCTTTTCCAGTTTGTTGCCACCACAAAAAGCGCAGCTATAAGTATTTTCGTACAAGTCTGTTTATCTATGACCTCTTTGGGGTACAAACCCAGCAATGGTATGGCTGGATCAAAGGGCAGGAATTCTTTTATAGCCCCCTGAGCATGATTCCAAATTGCCAGCCAGAATGGCTGGATCTTTTCACAACTCCACCAGCAATGCATTAATGTCCCAATTTTGCCACATCCCCTCCAACATTCATTGCTCTCCCCTTCTTTCATTTTAGCCAATCTGCTAGGTGTGAGGTGATACCTCAGAGTTGTTTTGATTTGCATTTCTCTAATTATTAGAGATTTGGAACACTTTCTCATGTACTTATTGATACTTTTGATTTCTTTACCTGAAAATTGCCTATTCATGTCGCTTGCCCATTTATCAATTGGGGAATGGCTTGATTTTTTATACAATTGCTTTAACTCCTTGTATATTTGAGTAATTAGACCCCTGTCAGAGTTTTTTGTTATAAAGATTTTTTCCCAATTTGTTGTTTCCCTTCTGATTTTGACTACATTGTTTTTGTTTGTACAAAAGATTTTTAGTTTAATATAATCAAAACCATTTAATTTACATTTTGTAATTTTCTCTAACTCTTGCTTGGTTTTAAAGTCTTTCCTTTCCCAGGGATCTGACAAGTATACTATTCTGTGTTCACTTAACCTATTTATAGTTTCCCTCTTTATATTCAAGTCATTCACCCATTCTGAATCTATCTTGGTGTAGGGTGTGAGATGTTGATCTAGACCGAATCTCTCCCATATTGTTTTCCAAATTTCCCAGCAGTTTTTGTCAAATAGTGGATTCATGTCCCAAAAGTTGGGCTCTTTGGGTTTATCATACACTGTCTTGCTGATGTCATTTACCCCAAGTCTATTCCACTGATCCTCTTCTCTGTCTCTTAGCCAGTACCATATTGTTTTGATGACTGCTGCTTTATAGTACAGTTTAATATCTGGTACTGCTAGGCCCCCTTCCTTCACATTTTTCTTCATTATTTCCCTTGATATTCTTGATCTTTTGTTATTCCAAATGAAATTTGTTATAGTTATTTCTAATTCAGTAAAGAAGTTTTTTGGTAGCTTGATAGGTATGGCTCTAAATAGGTAAATTAATTTGGGTAGAATTGTCATTTTTATTATGTTAGCTCGTCCTACCCATGAGCAATCAATGGCTTTCCAATTGTTTAGATCCAGTTTTACTTGTTTGAAAAGTGTTTTGTAGTTGTTTTCATATAATTGCTATGTTTGTTTTGGTAGATAGATTCCTAAGTATTTTATATTGTCTTGGGTGATTTTAAATGGTGTTTCTCTTTCTACTTCTTGCTTCTCTAGTGTGTTGGAAATGTATAGGAATGCTGATGATTTATGTGCATTTATTTTGTATCCTGCAACTTTGCTAAAGTTTTTGATTATTTCTGCAAGCTTCTTAGTTGATTCTCTAGGATTTTTTAAGTAGACCATCATATCATCTGCGAAGAGTGATAGCTTAGTCTCCTCCTTGCCTATTTTGATACTTTCAATTTCTTTTTCTTCTCTAATTGCAACTGCTAGTGTTTCTAGTAC
>NC_058130.1:275756749-275783224 GCF_016433145.1 Gracilinanus agilis | reverse complement strand
CATTTTTGGACTTCAAATTTTTTGTTTAGGTCTGGCTAATTCCTCAGGAATGCCTGGAAATATAGCTTATTTAATGTCCATTTTTCCCTCTGAAAGAATATACTCAGTTTTGCTGGATAGGTGACTGTGGATTGTAAACACAAATCTTTTACCTTCCTAAATATCCTATTTGATCCTTTAATGTAGAAGCTGCTAGGTCCTGAGAGATCCTGATTGTAGCTCCATGGTATTTGAATGGTTTCTTTCTGGCTATTTGAAGTGTTTCGTTTTTTTTTTTTTTTTTTTTTGGCTTGGTGAATCTTGAGTTTAGCTATTATATTCTTGGAAGTTGTCATTTGAGGATTTATTTCTGGAAGTGATCTGTGAATTTTTTTAATTTCAATTTTATTTTCTTGTTTGAGGACCTCTGGGAAGTTATCTTTGAAAATTTCTTGTAAAATGATGTCCAAGGTTTTTTCTTTATAATGGCTTTCAGATAGTTCAATAATTCTCAAATTGTTTCTCCTAGAATTTTTCCTAGGTCACTTCTTTTATCAATAAGATATTTCATGTTTTCCTCTTTTTTTATTCCTTTGATTCTACTTTATTATTTCTTGATTTCTCATAAAATCATTAGTTTCTATATAGTCATTTCTGATTTTTAACGCCTGGTTTTCTTCTTTCAGTTTTTGGGTCTCCTTTTTCAATTGCCTCATTTCTTCTTGTATCACTTTAATTTCTCTTCCCCACTTTTCTCTGCCTCTCTTAATTGGTTATTTAAATCTTTTTTGAGCTCTTCCACAATCTGTGTCCAAACCATATTTTTCTGTTGGACTTTGTGTCTATTTCCTTTTCTTACACTACCCCCCACCCCCTTTGTGGCTTTAGCTTGATCTTTGTCTCCATAAAAATTCTTTAGAGTTAGATGCTTTTTTTTTTTTTTTTTTTTTGCAAATGGCCCCTTTCTAATTATATGTAGGCTTTGTTTTCTGGCAAGTTGGTTTACCCCCTTAAACTTCAGTCCTTCCTTCCTATTTTTGGCTTACTTTCAGAGTTGTTACTAGTTTACCAGATAGTCTGAGGACTGAGAGTTCTGAGATCCCCTTCCCACTGCTAATTTAATTGACCTTTGAGATGTTGATAGCTTAAAGATTTTCCTCAGGCTTGGGTGTAAGTTTTTGATCTCACTATGAACTTGATCAGGTCATGGGCTGATCAAATTCTAGCCCCAGGCTTAGAATCAAGTTTTTGGTCTCAAGGTGTCCTTGATTCAATCAGACACAAGTTTGATTGCCCTGTACTGGGGCTCTGCCCTTGGTTTTGGGCAAAAAGATCCAGGGGGCTCCCCTTGTGCAATGTGTTCTCACCCCAACTGTGGATTATGTCCTCATCCCTAGCCCAGACTGGGATTCCTGACTTTGCTCTGGGCCCACACAGATCAGCTTCCTTCAGCCCAGATTTCCCTGAGCTGGGACTCTGGACTTCTCCAAAGGTTTGAAATTTTAATGGGTGTGGGTTGGGTTGGACCACTGTTTGGACCTGAGTGAAAGTTTGCCTTCAGGCACATAACTAGATGCCTGATCCTGAACAAGTCACAGTCTTTTTTCCTTCAGTTTCCTCTACTGTAAAATCAACTGGAGAAAGAGATGGCAAAAACCTCTAATATCTTTGCCAATAAAACCTCAAGTTGAGATCAAAAGGAGTTAGATGTGACTAAAATAACTGAACAACAAGAAGCCAGTCAAGCAGATGAATTTCTTCCTTAGATACTATTTTAAATTTAAATATATACAAAATAGTCCAATAATACAACATAACAATAAATGAACATAGCAATTTTTTGGCAAGGATGATGTTTCTTACTGTGTAGAAATTCACCAAATACAATATAAAAACAAATAAACTTTCATAGTCTCTGATTTCAACTTACCAGAATGTTTTCAGGATAAATGTATTTTTATTTCTTCATATAGTTCTGCTTAGTCCATTGTAGCATACTATAATTTCCTATTGTGACAGGAACAATGTCTACTAAGTTTTCTGTTATGTAGATTAGGCTACTATTCTCGAAATTTAATTGACCAAGGGGTCTAAGACTATAACAGCTGAGAAAGTTTTCTGGTGGCCAGACTGAAAAAGCCAGCTTATGAGAAAAGTTACTCATCCTACAGACTTGACAATGGAACTCCACCATGGTGAATGAGGTAGTCAGAAAAGTTTTTGGTAATTGAATCAAGATCACATACTTGCTGAATATTCTTTCCATGACATACATGGCTAATTAAACTTCCTCCTATTAACTGTGAGATGCTTGAAGAGTCTTATTTTGTTCTACTGAACCTGAACCACTAGTGTGACCTGGATTAGGTCTACCACAGAGTACTTATTTGTGTTTTAATATTTTCATTGTTTTATATGACTGTGAAAACAATATAAATACCAGTTTTCCTGGATTATAGAGGAAAAGAAATGAGGCTGGAAATTTATGTTGATGTGGTGAGTGTGTGAGTGGGGAAAAAAGTCAACATTCATGAGATACTGTAGAAATAGAAATGAATGAATTTGTTAGTTCTGTGGATATATAGATTGAGAGAAATTGAAGACTGAAGAATGGTTCCAAGATTGCAAACTTGAGTCTCTGGAATGATGGGGGCGCCCTTAATAGAATTAGAGAAATTTGAAAGAGGTTAAATAAAAGAATGAAAACGTTGTTGCTTAGTCATCCTATGGGTCTCACTATGTCCCAGAATAAGATGCAAACTAGACATTTCTCTAGAGCATAAAGCCCACCCTCCAAGGAGTACCTGCTACGTATATTAGATTATATGGAAAGTAGTGATTTAGGTAAGTTGGAGAAAAAGGGAAAAAAAACAACACCTTTTTTTTCCCATTAGCACATATGTAGCTACCAATGCAGGTGCTTAGGACAGGTGTAGGTAATAACTGCCCTGGAGAGTTGATATCCAGCACAAAAGGTGGTAGGTAGTAATGAAGAGAAGTATAATAGGGCAATATTGGATAGTGGGTGGTATTTGGTGAAGGATACCTATGTTTGTGTATCTTACAAAATTACATGAAATGCAAATGGGGAAAATATTTATTTGACAGAATTGGAGATTTTCAGGCATTCTTATTAAAAAGATAATACCTGGGTAGATTTCATGAAAAACAAATATTAAAGTCAAGAGAAACCTAGAGATGCAAATAAACTTGAATGATTTGAAGGGACTGAATTTTATTCATAAGCTTTCATTTTAAAAGGGAGAAAAGAGGTGATTGTCACTTCAGAATCTCATTATTTTCAAGACACAAAGGATAGAATGACAACTTTGTATAAAGTGGGGACTAAAAAAGAGAAAGATATATTAAAAGAAAATTTTAGACAGAGAGGACCAAAAATCTGAGTCTAAGCTAGAAGACTTAAAGGAATATTATTATATAATTTCAATTATAGCTTAGTAAATTTTACTATTTCCTTAACCCTACCAGCTTTTTTATTTGTCAAAAAGAATAAAAAGAGAAAGAGTATATGATAGAAGCTAAACACTCACCACAGTCATAACCATTAAGATAAATGGATTATACTTACACATAAAATAGAGGAGGGTATCAGAATGAAAAAGTACTTAATCAATAATATGTAGTTTACAAAATAATTCACACAGAATTAAAATGAGGGGATATAATACAATCTCTTATGCCTCAAATGTATCCCAAAATCAAGACAATAATCATGACCTCATACAAAGTAACAATAAACATAGATTTGGCTTAAAAAGATAAGCAGTGAAGTAACTCATGGTTAATGCACCAAGGAGAGTTGAATGATTCCCATTCTAACTATATATACACTTAATAAAATAGTACCTGTGGTTTTTTTTGTTGTTGTTGCTAATTGAATTACAAGGAAAAATCAATAGCAAATAACAGTTGGTCCTTACTTTGAACCTTTCAGACCCAATCTAAAAGAAATGAAAGACAAATTAAGTTAAGGATCTGAATAAAACATATAAAAGTAAGATATAAGAGATATTTGATAACTGATTAATAGGAATTACATCACACTTAAAAAAAAACTCCACATAGGTTAAGACATAAAAAAGTCACTCAAAATTAGAGAAAATAATATTCTTTCTTCATATTCTTCACTGGCCACAGAAAAATAGCAAATACAATTGTTAAAGGGTATTACTTAAAGAAATATCATATAATGTAATCCTAAAAAGGTTTAAGTCAAAGAACAAATCAAAATACAATTAAGTGATTTAAAAAATAAAATTATAATGGTACAGTATATCAAAAATATTGAGGTGTGACTAAAGCAATTTTTATAGAAAAAAATCATACATGTAAAAATTTACAGGAATACAAATTGGACACAAATTTTTAAAAGGACAAAATATAACTTAATTATAGTTATTTTCCCAAATAAAGGAAAAAATGAAAATTCTTAGAATTAAATAAGCTATTTTTAATTAATTTGATTAAGTGAATAGGAAGGGTATTGGTTGAAAACATAGCTAGTTTGATAAAATATAGGAAAGCAAATTAACAAAAATAAAAATAAATACATATAATTCATCAAAACTAAGAGAAAAATATTGTAGATGATGACAGCAATCCTCTTTCCCTCAAGTCTTTTAAAGTTCATAGATCCTCAGATCCTTCAAATACTTTTGATATGATGTGTCTTAGATTATCTTTCGCTGTACTTCTCACTAACACACAGATACATCCCATCTTCCTCTACTGAGCAGCATACAGCTTGACAATATCCTCAAAATTTGGCACTCTGAAGCCATCACAGTACACCAGATGTGGTCAGAATAGATCAGAATTCAGTGGGACTATAACTTCCCTTATACTAGTCATTATCCTTCTGTTAATGCAACTTTAGTTCTCATTATCTTTTTTGCTGCAACATCACATTGTTGACAAATATTGGGCTTCCTGTACAACAATGTCCTCAGGTCATTTTGACACAAATTACTGTTGAGCTGTACCATCCTGCATCTGTATAGCTGATTTTATTTTCATCAATGTCCAAGACTTTAAATTTGCCCTATTAAATTGCACTTTTAAAATTTGGCTCATCATTATAGCATGCTGAGATATTTTTATCTTTGGATCCCAATTCTATAAACCAGATATGGTTTTTGTGGGTTTTTATGCCTCTCAGCTTCATGTCATCTTACAAATTCGATAAGTAATGCATATATCTGTCCATTCATCCAAATGATAAATAAACATTGAACAGCAGTAGTGCATTGGCAGTTCCCTCAGGTCCTTCAATGTAGAATTTTCTCCTGCTTGATATTGAAGCAGTAATCAGTTCATTCAGATTTGGTTATCCAACAGTTTTCAAATATACATAACTGTGTAATCCTTTAGTCTATACCCCTATTTTTTGTCCACAAGGATCCTGTGATAGTCTCTACTTCCTTATCAGTAAACTCTAGTATCTTTTAATAATATATATATATATATACATATATATATATATGGATAGATAGATATATCATACATATAGATGCTAATAGAAAGTGTAGATACAATATATAAATCTATCTATATCTATTTATCTAGTGTAGTTTTATAGTTGTACTCTACATTGTCTTCTCTAGATCTCCCCAAAACTAACATTTTATTTTCTCTTAAAGCCCGTCATACTTTATATTTCTTTGTTCACTTCCTAATTCCTCAAGTTAAGATTTTTTCTTTTTTTTATCCAGAAAAAGTCCATATCATAAAGAATAATACAGACTGCAGGACCAATGAGAGTTGATTTTATTTTACCAGAAGAAGCAGAGGATAACAGAAATTTACCTGATGGTCATTCTATTCATCTGAAATATGTCTTCCTCTATGTCTCAGGCAAAGAGGAACTAAAGACATAAGTAGAGGTGAGAAAGCAGATAGAGGTCCTCAATATTCAAAGTAAAAGGGAAAGATCTATAGAAAGAAATCAATAAATCAATAAACATTCATTAAACGCCTATTAGGCACTATGCAAATACTGGGAATACAAAAAGAGGGAAATGACAGTCCTTGCCCTTAAATGAGCTTACAACCTAATATTAAATGCAAATACACAAATGCTAAGTAAGTTATATAAACAATAAATAAGAAATTATTAATAAGAAGAAAAGAAGAAGATACTGGAATGAAGACAGGATGCTGAAAGTTTCTAGTTAAAGGAAAAATTTCAGTTGTGACTTATAGGAAGCTAGGGTGATCAGTAGGTGGAATGATGGAGGGACATCATTTCAGACTCAAGGGGACAGCCAGAACAGAGAGAGGGAGTGTCTTATTCTATCAGCTGTAAGATAGAATTCTTGTCTGTGGAACAGTCAAGAAGCTGGTGTCACTAGGTCAAAGAGTATATGTTGATGAGTAAAATGTAAGAAGATTGGAAAGGTAGAGAGGGGGAAAGGCTTTGAATCCCAAACAGTGTGTTTTGCATTTGATCCTGGTGCATTTGGGAGCTACTGGAGTTTAGTAAGGGTGTGACAGTCGAATTTGCTTTTTAGGAAAATGACTTTAGTGGCCCGATGGACAATTTGTTCAAGTGGGAAGAGACTTGAAGAACCATTTGGCTACTATAATGGTTCAGGCATGAGATAATGAGACCTTGCTCTAGATTGGTGGCAATATCAAAGGAAAGAAGGAAGTATATTAGAGATATTTTGCAAAGGGGAAATCTAATTTTGTCAACAAATTGAATAGGGAGAGTGAGGAGTCCAGGATGACTCCTATATTGCAAGCCTGAGGGACTGGAATAATGATAATGTAAGTAATAATAATAATAATGATGATGATGATGATGATGATAATGATAGAAAAGGTAGAAGGGGGAAGGGTTTAAGAAGTAAAAATAGTGAGTTCAATGTTAGACATGTTAAATTTAATTTAAGTTTTCTACTGACCATCCAGTTTGAGATGTCTGAAAGACACTTACTCTAGGACCAGAAGAAAGTTTCTTTTGTCTTATTTCCTCAAAGTTGTAGATTCCACTAAATTTTTGTTTATTTATATTGTTGTTGTTGATCTCCATAGCAGAAAATTTTCAGATCTATGTGTCTATAGACAGATAAGGTTTTTTTTTTTTAAATTTTAGAACCAATAATAAAGTGATTCTTCCTCAACTAACTTCCATGGCACTACTTTTTTTTAAAACCCTTAACTTCTGTGCATTGGCTCATAGGTGGAAGAGTGGTAAAGGTGGGCAATGGGAGTCAAGTGACTTGCATGGCACTACTTTTTAGTGATACAGAACTTGGACGTCTTGGTCAGGTTTATGATGAGTGCTCCACACAAATTGCATATTTTCCTCTCTGTAGGCAAGAATATAATCTATATAATTATTACTTGCCAAATAATTGACAATTATTGAGAAAGTTGGGATTACTCAATATTTCAAACCCTTTCAAAATAATTCATTTTAAGGCAGATGGATGTGAATTTAGGAATACATGAGGTAAAATTCAGGTAACTGTGTGGATCGAGCAAATCATTTACTACTTTTGCCTCAGTTTTCTCAGTTATAAGATAGGAATAATAATAGCACAGGTTTGCTGTGATGATCTATTTCTAAAGTGCTTTGCAAATTTAAAGCATTATATACCTAAATGCTAGCTATTGTTGTTGTTGCTCCATGTAAATGAATGGACAGAGGTGAAAAAATGATATAAATTTAGCCCAGGGTACAAGGTCATGTCGCTGCTATGCTAACTAAATTCTTAGGACTTCATTATGCATATGGTGTCAATCAAATTCCAAAAGGAGAATTGCATCATCTTCTTTGATTACTAGAACATTCCTGGCAGATACCTTATATACTAATATAGCACAATTCCATATTATATCAGTGTTTTGTTTTGCTTCTTGTTTTCTTCTACCTCTTCTGTGCATTAAAATGCTCATCATAAAAAGGAGTTAAGAGTATGTGATGGGAAAAGTACTAGATTGCTGAAGACTTTCAGAAGACCCTAAATTCAAATGCTAACTATTCTCTTTGTCACCTCTATTTTTTCACTTATTTGTCCTTAAGACTCCTTAATCATACTAGGGAGTTAATCAATTAAATGATTCTTAAGATAACTTTGATCACTAAGTACAGTCTAATACTGGTTGTTAACTTTATGTCTTGGAGCTAGCTTAGGGCAACTGATAAAGTTAAATTCTTAAACTTTCAGTTTGTGTATTTATACCTCAGAAATTTTCAAAAAATCAGGTCTTGAATATTGTTGAATGTCCAGATTTTAGAAAATCATGAAGGAAATATTAAAATTTCAGTTTAAACCTTAAAGTCATTCATGTATAAATTTTTTTAGAATAATTTGTTGAATATTTACCAGCATATCCAAGATTGTTAAATTCAAGCTATCATAATATTTGTTCAGGATTGATGTTGTGACAAAATAAAGAATCTGTAAATAATCGAGCAGTTAACAAATGAGGTCTACTTAGTCCTGCCATAGAAAATATGCAGTAAGACTTTTCACAGCTAGATATGTTTCCATCTATGAAGGAGTCTGGTCAGCAGGTCATGACATGATGAGTCTAGATGTGTTAGTATATCTGTCAAGTCTGCAGGGTTCTGACTCCATGTAATTATGCCTTTTTGAGTTCTTAAGTGACCTGGAAGGCACACCAATAGAGCCAACAGCTACCAGGAATATTTGCCCAGCATAGCATATCCTAGCCCTGCCCCTAAGATAAACAAATCCTGGCTTTGTTGTCTAGGTAATAATTTATCCAAAATTGGGGAAGCAAGGAGGAACCTCAGTAAGATATTCATCATATTACAAAAGTTTATAGGCATTTGACTTCTTGAACATTAACCTAGACCTACTTGGTTCAGGGATTTGCATTTAGATTTTATATCAGTTTGCTCCTTTGACAGACTTGATAAGTTGACAAATGAATATATTAGGTATGATTCAGTTTACCTGTGCTTTGGCTCAAGAAATAAGTCTTGGTCAGCTTTTGGAGATTAGCATAAATCTGTAGTCTGACAGGGTCATGAATGTGTTTCTTAAAACTTATAATATATACTATTAAATAAGATGAATCCATATTTGTATCCAAATAGTACAACTTGCTATCCTCTTTACCTTTGCTTGACCCGTTTCCTTTTCTCTCTAAATCCCTCTTTTATTCCCTACCAAATTTCATAGCCCCCATCTAATACTATTTCTACTCTAAAATATTTCCTTAACAACTGGTTATGAAATCTCTCCCTCCTCCACAATGCCATAACATTTTATTTATTTCATTTTCTAATATATGTGCATTTGTGTCAACACCCACATATATTTATATACACATGCACAAACACACAAAGCTTAACTCCTTTATTAGATTGTACACTCAGAGAAAAAGGAATATTTTTTACATTTTGAATTATCATTTGGAGAGAAGATTTCCTACAGTGTTTTATACATGGTAGTTGCCTATTAATAGATGTTGAAAAGATAACTGACTCATTTTTCTTTGGTTTAGGCCTAGCCACACAGTCTCTATATGGTTTTCCTAATCAACCAGATCTATATACAACTTCTTGTTCTTCCTTTTTGATGCACTTGGAGACTGTGTAGAGACCATAGAACCTACTGGCCATGTCTAGTCCAGAGATCTACAGATGTATAAAAATATTATTAAACATAGAATTGACTTGAGATTTCTCTCCCTTTTGAATTGCCAAAAATGAGACTTCTCCTTCTGTCTTCAGTTGATAATGCAATGCCCCTATAGCAAATTATGTATTGTTAAAACAAAAAAGCTACATCATTGTTATGAAATAATGTAACATTAACTTTTTAGTACTCTGTTACAAGTCTATAATGTGAATAGCAATGGTTAGGCATAAAAATTCTATAATTAATCTGATGAATACTTTTTTCATTCTGTGTAGTAACTTATAAAACCTATAAACATAATTCGGAAGACTGAGAAACAACTGTATCAAAATTAAAAAGCCTGTCTGAAGCAAGACCAATTAGTTATTTGAGTTCAGTAAAGGAAAAAATTAAATAATTATCATCTTGTAGTAATATTTTAGTTAAAAGTTGGCAATCAGATAAACATATACATATATATTCATCTATACATCTATACATCTATATACACATATATAATCAAAATCCAAATTGTATATAACAGGCTATTGTAAGGAGAGTATTCTATTCTGTCCTAGTAACATGTCCCTCTGGCATTGCCTGTCCATCAATAACAATGGCATAACTTTGTTCTTGCCTCATCATTATAAGGTATCCATCAATTTTTGAGTTACCATTTATTTTTATTTATATATAATATGTAACATAACAAAATAAAATACCTGTCATTTGTTATAAATATATAATTATTGCAATTAATATACTTATACAAGAGAAACAAATTCTCATTTAGCTAAATCTAAAAATCTATTTCATTCTTTTATCCTTCCTTCCCATATTTCCCATCTCCCCAAGAAGGCAGATAATAATCATATTGCCATAGGTTGTTTTTCATATAATACATATTTTCCTGTGTGTCATGTTGTGAAAGAAGACATTACTTACACTAGAGAAAAATTCATGGTTGAAAAAAAGTAAAGAATGGTGCATTTCAATTTGCATTAGGGCCAAATCTATTCCTTCTACAGCAGTGGATATCTTCTTTTGATCATGAATCCCTTTGAGTTACCCTGTATCTTTACATTGTTGATAATAGTTAAGTCATTCACAGTTGATCATCATATATTATTGTTTTTACTCTGAACAATTTTCTCCTGGTTCTGCTCATTTCACTTTACATTTCTTCATATGTCTTTCCAGGTTTTTTTATGTTCATCTTGTTTGTCACTTCTTATTTCACAACAGTATTCCATTACAATCATATACTACAACTTCTTTAGCCATTCTCCAACTGATGAACATGCTTTCAGTTTCCAGTTATTTGCCCACAAAAAGAGATGCTATAAAAATTTTAGAACATATAGTTTATTTCCTTTTTCCTTGATCACCTTAGGAAATAAGCTTAAGTGGTATGCTGGGTCAAAAGTTTATTTGTAACAGTATAATTCTAGATTGCTCTATGAATGGCTTATGTCCTTATATATGACACTTTTATATATTTTAAATGTGAAACTTCTATTTGAGAAACTGTCTATAATGTTTCTCCCAACTTAAATTGATTTCCTTCTAATTTTGACATTAGTTTTATTAGTACAAAACATTTTCAATTTAATGTGTTCAATATATATTTCATCATGCTTTTTAGCTCTTGTTTATTTATAAATTCTTCTCTTATCTGTTACATGTATCCTGGTGTTATGAGGAGCTGAAGCTGAGTGAGTGTGGAAGATTCCTAAGTGTAACACACAAGTTGTGGTAGTGAAACACAAAGGACTCCACAGGAATATTTTTTAGGGAATCTGCTGCACCCAACTTCAGTATAACAGTGTCCCAGAATAGATAGTCAAGTGAAGATTATGTGGTTAAGAATACACAGCTATTTCTAACTCTCTATCCCGGTTCAATATGGATAATGCTGGTTGACTACAATTCAAACCTTTCTACAGTTGAAATAAATCTTCTTTTCCCTCAAATACCCAAGGACATATACACTAATCTCTAAGGTAAAGATGACATTCACTTTTGGTAAATTTAAAGATTTAATAATAACAGACTTAGGGAGGGAAGCAGGGAAATGATGGGGAAGAGGGGTATAGGAAATCCTTGGCCTAAGCTATTGATGACAAAAATGGTATATGAATTGAAGGTAACCAGGGTATTCAAGCTTGTCAGTTGTCAATGGTTAGTTTGCCAGTTACCAGCCGGGCAGAGCCAGACTGCTTCAACCTGAATCAGGTTATTTGATGGTAAATGATGTTGCTTCTTCTTGATAAGTGAATTAGAATCAGGATGTTCAATATAGGATAACACAGGATTTGATACTATGGAAGTGATCAGTGCTGGTTGCTGGTATCTTAAATTGACCTTTGGCCTACCCAAGCCCAACCAAGACCTCCCACACCCAACCCTATCTCAAAAAATTGAGATCTGAGATTTTTGTCTCAGTACAAATCCTCTTTTTATACTCTCCCATCAACTGAATTTGTACCTGCTTGCCAAGCTCAGCTCATTCCAAGTTCTAAAAAGATAACTGTCAATCATTTTGCTTTTCATATTGCATTGCAAAATGTCATTACATATCTCCATATCTGATAAACGATATATTCCCTGTTCTACTTTTGTTTGTAATATCTGCCCTTATACCTACGCCATGTATCCATTTTCATCTTATCTTGGTAAATAGTGCAAGATAATTGTCTTCAACTACTTCCTGCCCAACTGCTTATCAGTTTTCTTAACACTTTTTAAAATGTATTTATTTAATTAATTAATTTAAAATATTTTTCCATGGTTATATGATTCATGTTCTTTCCCTCCCCTTCCCTCTCCCCACTCCCAGAGCCAATGAGCAATTCCACTGGATTTTACATGTATTATTGTGCCTAACAATTTTTTACCAAATAGTGAATTCTTATTTCAAAAACTTGGGTCTTTATCTTTGTCAAACTAAAGTTACTATGATTTATACTGTAATTTCTCCATCAATTTTTAAGTTAAATTTTTATAAAACTGAAAAAGAATCATGAAGCACTTATAATGCTTAGTTTTGTAGCTCAGCTGTCAACAAATAGCAATCAATACACTATTCACCTGCAAATTAAAAAGAAATAAAACAAATAAAAATAACTGGGGCTTAGAAAGGATACAAGATGAATGAGAGGCAGAACTAGAAAGAGAATTCAGATCTTCTAGATCAGTGATGGTGAATCTATTGTCACAGGTGCCAAAGACAGCACATAGAGTTCTCTCTGTGGACACTCAGTCACCCTCCCCCTACAGATTTCATTATTAGAAAGGCAGAGGGACTCAGATAGAGCTGCTCCCCTTCCATTCTCCCTCCACCATGTCTGCTGACATTTTTTCACATCACCCATCCCTCTGCCCAGAAACCTAATGGGAGCACTTTTCCCCTCTCCTATAAGGGGGCGAGTGAGGCACACCCAGAGCTTAATGGGGTGGGGGGTGGCACACAGTCTGGAGGTGGGTGGGCATGACACTTGATCTGGAGGGTGGGATAGGGACAGGGCCTGGCAGTCCATCTCTAAAGGGTTAGCCATCACTGTTCTAGATCATAGTGAGATTCTATCCATTGTTGCTTTTATCTGTGAATCTTATTGGCTTGGATTATTTAAAAAATATATATTCCTTGTCTTTTATTGGGAGATATAATTGAGATATTCCACAAGGAAACCTAGATGCAAATGAGAATTGGTTGTTTTCTAAATATGATCCCCCAAACAAAGACTTATGTGGCTTAGTAGATAATATGTTAAGACTGGAATCAGAAATATATCAGTTCAAATTTAGGTCCAGACACTGGCTAGGTGTTTGACCTTAGTAAATCTTATTACCTCTCCATAAAATGGAAACAAGAGAGATAATAGATGATTTTCCTAATTTCTTGAGGGAGAATTTTTGCCCTCCTAAAGTTTCCTGATTAAGAACTTTTGAACCAAATGAAAGAATATTATTGATTATTATATTTCATAAAGTATGTTTTAGTGGAAGAAGGAGATGCTCAAGAAAAGATGCTTTCCTGAGAGGCAGGTGCCTCAGGCAAGATTTTTTTTGTCTATTTTTTTTTGTCTATTGTCTGTTTTTTTGTCTATTGTCTCACAGTATAATCATCAGCCTCAATGAGCCTTGATCAAAATGTGAAGAAAGTCTACAACTCACCCTTTGATTGAAGGCAGTTAGCTATGATAGAAAGGCCCTACTGCCTACTCACTGGAAGGTGGAGGCCAGATAAAAAGGAGCAGTGAGTTTTCCTGTTAAATAAAATAATTTCAATCACTTAAAGACCAAATTACTTAGACATAGGTCAACCAGTCACATTTTTAGATTACAATAAAAATCTTATTTGAAATATAACAAAAAGTTTTTAAGATGAGAGCATTAACATAAACCTCTATTTCTTCTTTTGCATGCTTTCCTTTTTACTTTTCTTTTTTTTTCAATTTTGAGGTGAGTTTAAGTAAAGGTGTGACCTCCTTTGTCCATTTATTCTTCTTAAACTTGTAATCAACTCATTATTACAGAGTAACAAACTCATTTTGGCAAAGTTCCAGGCCCAGCAAAAGTTCTTTGGTTTGTAGAATGTATTTGACCTCTACCCATGTGTTATTTTTATGTTTTCATTTTTCTCCAAAGAGCATATTCTGATTTTTCAGGTAAATAGCTTAAAAAAACGTACTGACAAACAAACCCCTCTCTAAAATATATTGATGTGTTCAAGTAAAAAAGGTGACAATATATTTTATGATTTATTCCTTATTATCATAGTTTTTTAGATTTATTATATAATTCTGGAAAAATCAATGATTCATAGACACATTTCTCTGGATCATTACGGATATGTTTGTATTTGCATTAGAAAAATAAGATTGAAGCTATTAAACACAAATATAGTTGGCTTTATTTGAGGCCAAAATATTTAAATAATATTTTGAGGCTTTCAAAAAACAACTCTAAACAATGGTTTTTGTTATTGTTGTTGTTGTTTATTTTTTTCTGGTGCACAATCTCTTACTGAATTTTGAAACTGGATTTTCTTTCCAAGTCACATTATACACAGAGGATTAAGGTTTGCATTGCAAGACAAGGCAGAAAGAAAAGCTTGCTTCTAGGGTAAAAGTTTTCTATTTAAAAACACATTTCTTCAATAATAAGAGAGGAAACAAAGAAAGACATTTCTTGGTGGAATTAATTAGTTGGGGTACAAATGTAATTTTTTTTCTTTTTTAAAAATTTTCATTACATAATTCTACTTGTAAAGTAGGGTTTTAAGTGATGTGAGTATACAGTACTCTGATTGTTCATTTATGAAAATAGTGATGGAGTCAAGGAAGCAAGGCATGAATGGAATTCCTTAAGCTCAATTGTAATCTCAAATCCGCACATGCTACACACTAAATAACTAAAACTATGGTTTCTATTTAAAAAATTAATTCTGCCAGCAAAAGCTGGCAAAAATGAAGTGAGATTTGTAAATGTGTCTTTATATTATAAATATGTATATATTATTTCACAATATATACACTATATATACATGAAAGTATATATATGCATATATGGGTGCACAAATACACACATGTGTGTGTATTTTAAATTTTTTTCTGTAAGATGAAACTTTTGGTAGCCCAAGTTATTAAACTGCCCCATTATTTATTCATATTTTATTAGCATGTGGAAGTATGTTTTAATATTTATTTGGATTAATACATATTTATATATAAAGATGTTTGTTCACTAGTTAAGATTCTGTTCCCTTGTCTTTAAGCTGATGCTTCAACATTTTAAAAACCTGAATACTGCCTTCATTACAAATTATAGTGAATAAATATGTAGTCATAGAGGAAGTAATTTACCAACAGTTCTTTTGAAATATGGCGGTGGCCCATAAATGTAATTTCAATGAAAATACTAACGAATGTATTCAGTAAAACTCCATTAAATGCCAACTATGTGACAGGTATACAATTGATGCATTTTATGGTTTTATATCAACTAACTTGGACAAAATAAAATAATAATTATATTGGTTGTTAGATGTAATAAATCATATTTTTGTTTTGTTTTGTCTTTAAAGTTTTGGTATGTATATATAAAGAACGGTATTCCTTCTTTTGACACATTCACTTCTTTCACACAATTTGAAAATGAGTTCACAAGATTTTAACAGAAATTAATACTGTCTATGAGTTGTTCTGTAATGATGTTCCCTAATCTACTCCATCAGAAATATTCCATATTGGAACAATAACATTCCTTTCACAAATCTTGCTTGGTTTTCTGCTTAATAGCCATAGTAGGCATTTTGACTTGACCAGACCACAGCCTGAATCATATTCTTTTCCAACCAAATATTATATTTTCCTTCAGAATTACAACTGCCTTTTACTTAATAGCATATATTTGTTCACTTTTTTCCAGATGTTTCACCTTTGCATGATTCTTTGAAAATTTTTGATTTTAAATTTCCCTTAGCAGAAGTTGATACTTAGGTATAATAATCTTTGAAAATCATATAAATAATGAGGTCACATTAAAGCAGATCATATTTTCCCAAAGGAAATACCTTATTGTACTGTAAAGGAGATTGAATTTGAAGATAGAAAATTTAGAAATATTCTTTTATTATCTTTTTTTTGCTAGATACTAGACACATAGGTGAATAAACTGAAATGAGTGAACCAATAATTCATCAAACTAAAATCAAGGTCTTATGTTAAAGATAGAATTAATTAAATTATAGTATTTTAGGGAAGAAGGAAGGGTAAAAGGAAGAGAATGGAGGAAAGAATGAATGAAAGAACAAATGAAGGAGCGAAGGAACAAAAAAGAAATGAAGGAAAAAGAAAAGGAAGTATGAAACAAGGAATGTAAGGAGGCAGGGTGGAGGAAAAGGAAAGGCAAAGAGAAAGAGGCATGGAAGAGAAGAAGAAGGAAGGGTGGAAGAAAAAACATTTATTAAGCACTTCTTTACATTGTGTTAAGTGATAAACATACAAATATAAGTAAGCAAGACAGTATCTGCCCTCAAGAAGTCTGAAGAAGCTTAATAGCAAAAGAAAATATATCAAGGAGAATTGGCCATTCAAGGGTGTTTTGGACAGTTTTACTGTACGTGGAGTTATCAACTGATTGACATTTCTCATCTAAGAATAGCAATGTTGCTTTAAGCCAGAGATGGAAAGAGTGTATTATGGGTAGAAGGAGAGAGGAAGTCATGTATATGAGCTAAAAATCAAGAATTAGGAGGGTGAAAGCAGAGTTAGCTGCATGGTGTAACGGATCAAAAGCTAGCCTAAATTAAATTTCTACCTCTGACATATTCTGGTTTTGTAAATCTAAACACCTTTCTAAGATTATATTGCAGAGCAGCTGAAAATCTATATTAGTAAGTAGGGTTTCTCACTAGGAGTTCCCTACACTTATGAAGACATAGGTATAATTGCAAAATTAAAAAAAAAAACCAATTTTGAGAGGATTGTGAAGGAACTGACACAGCATTTGGCTCTTCCTGGCAAAAGTCCATGGCTCTGATGAACTGAAAGTCAAGCCTGGCAAGTAGTTAAGATTCAAGGAGGATTCAGATACTCAAGTCAGAATAAAACAGTGGATCAAAATTAGGAAGGCATTTAGGAGCCAGGATATCATTAGGTGTAACAGAATAAAGCAATGCATGGATGAAAATCTAGGCAATAGGATGATCAATTTTAAGATCAATAGGAGTTAGGGCCAGGAAGGCAGAAATACAGATATGAGACATTAGCAACTTGGAGATCTTGAACATGGTGGTTTATTTTGTCCCAGGAAGGACATTTTTATAAGTTTTCTAGGACAGGAAATATTTTAGAGCATAGCCGTCATGCTCTACAGTATATACCCAGTACCCTAGTAGGTCATTCACTCCATTCACCACTCTCATCAAGGTTTGTTTTCTCTTCAGTAAAATAACTTCCAAATCACCACCTTCATTTCTGTTCTGGTCCAAGTTCAAGTCACATATCTCCAACCATCTGCACCATTTCTCCAATACAACTATTAACTGGATCAAAAGTACTATTATCATTTCAAACTTCCCAATTAGAAACATCTCTTGATTTATAAAACAGATCCTTCATTTCTTCTCTTCTTGCCTCATTGTATAGCTATGTTTTATGGTGATGTATTCTTTGGGTAACTTCAACTAAATTTAACAATTAAGTGCTTTCTATATTCAGGAATCACAACAAATGTTTCTTGAACTGAAAGCGCTATTTAACTTTTTTGTTGCTTTATATTTTTAATTTAGTTCTTTTTTGAGTGATACACACTCTCTATTGAACTCTAAGTTCTCTAAGCAATAAGAGTACATCAATACTTTTGCTTAATATTGTACCGTCTGTCAGTAAATTGAAAAAGTTAGGCATAAATATTAATTTGTAATTTATTTTTTAAATTACTCATATTAGGCACCTACTTCTCCTTATAACAATAACATCTTTAAATTCAGCATTTATATTTTATTCAACACATTTTAGCATTCTGAATGTTGCCCCAAAACCTCAGTAATTTGAAGGTGTTAGTTTTTTCCCCAATATTTCCCTTTTATAGAAGAAATAATTAGGGAACAGAGAACTTAGCAAGTTCAATATTACACAGAAAGTTAATGATTAAATTGGGAAAATCATAGCTTCTTAGGTAATATCTAGCATTTATGTGGGACTTTAAGATTTCAAAGTGCTTTATAAATATTATCCCATTTTTTCCTCATAGCCCTCAGAGAAAGGTGTTATTATTATTCTAATTATAAAGATGAAGAAAGTGAAGAAAACAGAGATCAATTAACATGTCAATTTACCACATTCATTTACTATTACCATAATGTCTATGATCTGGATGATTACAATTAACTTTATTCATTCTTCTAAAAAACCATATAACATAAAATTTAAAACTTATTTTCCTTCTTTTAAGATTTAAATTTGAATTATTTTTTATTTCATCAGCTCCTGATATCATTCCTGTTATTTGTATGTATTTTGGGTCATTCACCTTTCCTATTTGTCTTTATGCAATCTATATTATTGACCATATGGCAAGGGAGTTATAAACTATCTTTAAACACTGTGGTTGATGGTGACTCAAATCATTGCATACACACACACACACACACACAGAAGAGAAAGAGATAATATGTGTGCACACGTGTGTGTATACTCACACACACATACACATATATCTTAGTTTCAAGAATCATATATAGTTTTGAGTAACTATCTCTCCCAGAACCAGTATAATATTTGAGTCATAGCTATTCTTAATCAGTTAACTCAAGGCTATTAACAATCATTTGAAAGCTTAGACATTAGATTCAATAGTAAATATTATCTTTATTCTCATTTGTTCATTAGACAGATTTATTCCACAAAATATTGAATTATATCAACTACTTTCAGGAAAATAAAAAAAAATTAATTAGCATGCCTAGTGGTAATTATATAAAGCTTACAATGGAGAGATTAATTAAAAGTTGACTCATTTCTTTTTCCAGACAAATTTGTCACTGACTAATTTAAACTCAGATTATCAATAGTCATGTTCATTTGGCTGGAGTGAATTCAAAAACATCCAGCACTTCAGAAAGTTGTACTGCCAAAATACTTTGATTTATTCTGAGTTAAACTGTCTGAGAATCATAGAATCATATATAATTGAGAGTTTAACTATGATCTTTAGCTGAGCAATGTGATTCACCTTACCTCATGTAGTATAAACCAAAATAATTTTTCTAAAGGAAATATGAAAAAAAGCATATGGGATCCTATGCTGATTTTGGATGACATGACTGACTTATCGGTAGGAAAACAGATTTTTCAGTCTGGAACCTATTATTTTTCATTTTTTTCCCTCTTTGGTAGCAAGCATAGTGCCCTGGACATAATTAAATATATCAAGGATTTCATCGATGTGATCATTAATGCAATTCATAACTGGACCATGAATTAGTAGTAAATATGACCTTCTAGAGTTATATCACCATCCTATTCCCCAAATAAAATCATCACCCTGAATCCAAAATGTTGACCTAATAATACTTTGTTTCTCTGAAATTGCCTAGGATCTTGTTCAGATTAGAGATACAGAATCAGTCAGTGTGACATAGTGGATAGGGAACTGTCCTCAGAGTCAGGGATATTGGGGTTCAAATCTAGGCAATTAAGTTTACTCTTATGTGCCTTAGTTTCTTGATCTATAAAATGAAAGAATTGGCCTAGATGGCTTTGAAGGTCCTTTCCAACTCTATGATTGAAAAAAAAGACTTTTATTTGAAATCTTTCTGGCTTGGTAAAACTTGTATCGTAAACACTCTATTGATGTAGTTTGAGGACCCAAGGTCACTTTCATCCCAAGCTAAGGCACTGGAGAAAAAAATTTTTATTGTTGAATTTCATTTCTGAGATCGAAGGACCAAAAGTGTCAAGTCAAGACGGAAAGCATTTTGTAAAGTACCCACCATTAAATGGTGAACTCCATGAAAGTAGGGACTTTTTAAAAAAAATTTTTCTTTGTACCCTCAGCACAATGCCTTTTTCATAGTAGGCAGTTAATAAATTGTAGTCAACTGATTACTTAGGTCAAGTGCTGAGTCATTAAAAGGATATGTACTCTACTCTCATTTTACATATAAAGAAAGTGGGGCTCAGGGAGGTTAAGTAACTTGTAAAAGGTTGGATGGGTAGAAAGGGTCTAAGGCAAGAACTGAACTCAGGTCTTATGATTCCTAAGTCAATCCTATTTTCACTTCACCGTAATTCCTCCTCCACCTTTTACAATGAGACTAAAGGACTCAAGAAGTCAGTCTAAGCTAGTAAACAGTTTAAACTAGTAAACACTTAATAGGGCAGTGAGGTGGTACAGTGCCAGGTCCTGAGTCAGGAAGACCTCACTTCCTGAGTTAAAATCCAACTTCAGACACTTACTACCTGTGTGATTCTGGGCAAGTCACTTAACCCTGTTTGCCTCAGTTTCCTTCATCTACAAAATAATCTAGTGAATGAAATGGCAAACCACTCAAGCTCTCCATCACAAAAAAGAGAGAGATGGATGTTTAAAAAAAGATTATGAAGAGTTGGACATGGCTAAAAATATGACTGAATAACAAGCACATAATACATGTTGAATGAATCCCATGAAAAACCTTTTTTCCCAGAGATGAAGATGATTTTGTACTAATCTAATTTTACTGAATCTACCTTTGATTAAAAAAAAAGTGAGTTTTGTTTTGTTTGCAAATTAGTTAAATCATGGATTAATAAATCATCACCAAGTATTCAACTTGCTGGTCTTTCACTATTATACTAGTCCTTACATAGCAGTCATTATCTCTCATTAAAAAAATCTTTACCTTATATCTTAAAATCAATATTATGTATGCCTACTAAGACAGAAAAGCAGTAAGAGCTAGCCAAGGGGATGAAGTGACTTGTCCAGAGTCATAAAGCTAGGGAATGTCTGTGATCAGATTTGAACTCAGGACTTTCAATCTGTGGGCCTGGCTCTCTCTCCACTGAGACTTGGAGCTGATCCCATAATTATTTCCTCTTTCAGGATCCTTCTTTGAAAACTTTCCAGATTTAAAAACTGACTAAGCTCGTGCTGTATTACAATTGTCTTCAGGCACTTACTTAGAGTTCACCTTTAAAAAACTGCGAAGCATTGAAATAGGACATTAGGAGATTCTGAGGAGTCCCACCTATACTTAGGATGGATCCCATATGATAAATTTATTTGTGAACATGGAGGTTAGTCATGCAAGATAGGCAGGTCTGAATGTGCTGATATCTGCATTATAGAGGGAATATCCATAATGATGGGACTATAATTCCATTGGAATATGTGAATCGGAATTAGCTCATGTTAATAACAGTTTAGTTTTTAACAGTTGGTAGTAGTAGAGGACTAAATTTTCAACCTCATAGTGCAGTTTCTGAAAAATAATATGTAAAGAAAGATAGAAAAAGACATTATAATTTGCTGCTCTTCGCAAGCTCCAGTGCCTTTAGCCCACAAGGTTCTGCCATGTTTTATTCATCTTCTTTAAGATACTCTTTCCAGGGAACATACCTAAGTGAGTTCTTGCAAATAATCATATGGTGTTCACTCTAGTGTTGATTTTTAATTCAAATCATGTGAAGTAGCTCTAATCAAAACAAAGATGAAAAGTATCTCTTTCCAACTACCACTGGCTAAAGTTAAGGGATTTTCACAGTTATTTGCCTTCATTAGAAAAGAATCAGTGAAAGTGAGTTAGCTTGAGCTTAGAGAAACATTCATCTCTAGACTGAAAATAAGCATTTTTTTACCCTAGAGATAAAAGTCTTTTACATTTTATGAAAAAAGTACTGTTTATTCTTTATTTTGCTGTTTTTCAGTCTTAATGAAGTGGTAGTAGGAGTAATAATCAGTTGATAATATTCACACAAAAACCTCACACTTTCTTTTTCTAAATTTACAATTTAGAATCCATTAAAATGCAAAATGAATCTCATTTTTGTCAAGTAGTATTTGTTGGCTAAAGTCACCATTTCCTTCAAATCATTCAGCAGCAATGAGGGAAGGAATATGATTGAAATCTCTGTGTTTTGATTAATTCAGGATATACCCACATCTGCTTTCACAGCAGTGAAATATCTATGTGCTCAAAACCATAAGTAGTTCTTTCACTGATTCACTTTGTCTGGAATGAGATAGAGACTGAAAAAAGACATTGAATTAATATAATCCTTCTTTAATCTGATATTGCTCTGTTATACTGATGATCATGACTGATACTTTATGAGCATGGAGTATCCAGAGGGAGGATGGACTACATGAGAAAGCAAGCAAATTAATCGTCTTTTGCTTAGTGATTTGACTTCTCATGTTGACAGAATATGGACATTTTGTTGGTAACGAAACAAGAAAGTAAAGAAATAAGTATATATTATATCTCAGCTGATCTTCACAATAATCCTGTGAGGTAGGTGCTATTATTATTGTCATTTCACTGTTGAAGAAAGAGAGGCAGGCAAAGGTTAAATGATTTGTTGACTGTAATATAGTTAATAAGTAAATGAGTCCAGATTTGGACTTAGGTATTCCTGACTCCAGGCCACACTGTGCTCATGAACTAATATAGAGACCAGCTCTCCCTCATCCCTCCCCATTCCCCATCCAGGTCAGAATAGGCAAGACACGAAGAGCTCCCAATTAGTCTTACATGATACCTTCCCCTTATGTGAAGCTGGCTTCTCAGGGCCTCATGGGTCACAATGTCACCAACATTCCTTTTCATTAGACCTCAAGGAAAGACCTGAAAAGTAAAATCACATTACCCATAACAGACTACCCTCCAAACACTGACACTGTGCCTAAACTCACTCCTCAATGGTTAGCATACTTCCACATCCTTATATTTTCTATATCCATGTGAATTTGAACACCTCTCTGCCAATGTACAGATAACATTCCCAATTCCCAGCTTCCTACTTTGTTACTGCCATCTTCAACCCTATTTCTCTAGTTCCCATTTTATATCTATTTGCATCTTGTGCCCTCTGAAACATACACCCTGAAATTGAAAAAAAAATCTTTGAATCTTAAGCCTCTTCTTTTCTCATTCTTTTTTGTTTCTGGACCACGTAAAAATCAGTTCCTCTTGATGACACAAATTTTTTCATTATGCTTTCTGATAATAGCTTGAGGGGATCAGTATTTTTATTGCAGCAGGATATTCCCTGGTCCCTATTTCCATTTCCAGGTTTTCTCCCTAACGCTATCATTCAGCCATCCTCCTCCTTTAAGGTTCACATTATTCAAATTTATCACCCAGTCCAGATCCTAGTGAGTGTTATTGATCCATTCCCAATTCTTTTTTCCTTTCTCATTGAATTCGGTGTCTGACTCAGTTTTTTTCTCCCCATACTCTATCCTCATACTAAAGAACTGCAACACATACATTGATACTCTCTCAAATGCTCCAAATTCCCAGGTTCTGAATCTTCCCACTACACACAAAGAAATATGCTTTAATCTTGCTATCACTCATAAATGTTCTAGTTCCAAGTTCATGAAGTCTGAAATCTCTTCATGTAATCATTTCTAATCTTTCCTTTTCTTATACCTTGAAACTTCAAAATGTGTTCTTCATCTTCATCCAACCTTCATTCACTCTACAATTCAGTTTTTAACAGACTATCAATTCTGCAATGACTATAATCATCTTAAATTCTTGATGAACTAGAAAACACTTCTTTATTTACTATTCTTGGATCCCTTCCCTTTTTGAAAATATTCACCACTACTTTGCTTTTTTGAGCCTATCTAGCCCATGTTGGAAGTACAACAACCATTAATGAATAGACTAGAGTGCTAAGAGAGTTAGTAACAGAAAAGGTCATGGTAGAAGAATTGTCTTCAGGAGAGGGCCACTTCTCAGTTGGTTTCAAAAGATGAAAAGAAAGAGAAGGAAAGAGAAAAAGAAAATTATTTTATTAATTATGGAGCCAGAATTCCAAAGGGCACTGTGGAAGAAGGAAACAACAAAATATTTTATTGACATTAGATTGAAACACTCCCACCACCATTTTGAAGCAAATAGAATTCAATTCCATTTTTGAGTTTATAAAAGAAGAAGCTTTAAAAAGTTATTTACTTGGATGATTTTTTTTACATTGTTTACCTTTAATTCAGTCATTTTATTGGGAATGATCAATTTCCTTTGATGGGTCTTCATCCATATCATTCCTACTAACTGCACTTTATCCTATGCTATTTTACTTGTTGATCTCATCAGTTGCCATGGACTTAATTATCTTCTTGATTACAATTATTTCCTTGCATATTATGCTATATATGTGTAACATGTGATGATATATGAATATACATGGCTATATATGTATGTATTGTCCTAATCTTTCTCCATAACTATAATCTTGTGTCACACAACTCATCCACAACACCAATTCAAACTGGCTGTATAGACTCAATATGTCCAAAATATAATTCATTTCATTTCCCTCCTAAATCTTCCATTGTGCCAGTTTTACTATGTTTATCAAGATAATCACCATTTCCCCAGGTATTCAGTTTCACAATCTCAAATGTCATTCTTGACTTGAGTTTGAGGTCTTATACAGTGTTTCATTATATATTATGATAAGATTAGAATATAGAATTGACTCTGAACTTTCCTCAAAAGTGATTTAGTGAATGTCTCCAAAGTTGTCTATTTATTTTTCAGTTTTTTTCTAAAAGTAGAATAAAAGTTCTTATTGGTCATTTTTTCTACTTCTTTAGATCCAAGATTATTGACAAATGCTTTCCTCCCCTCCCATCATTAAATATTCTATTTTCAGGGCCAATTTTAGAATATTTAGCTAACTGTAGCCAATTTTCAAAGGTGACATCAATTTAGCTTTTCACACAAACCCATAATTTCTTCACCTACAGTCTCTGCATGCTACAGTGCACATTTTCAAAGTGCAAATCCCATTTCCCCCTGCAAATTTGCTGGCATAAATTTACAAGTGGCTTTCAAAAATTTGCTTCATTATGTTTAATCCTTTTTGGGATCATACTAAACTATTTGCTTCAATAATTTCCTTTGGGACCAAGTTCCACAGGCTAATTAGACTTTATGCAAAGAAGAATTTCTTTTTATCCATTTTTAATTTATTACCTTTTAATTTTATTGTTTCTCATTAAAATGAGGTATGCAATTGATATTCTCTATACAACTTATTCCATCATATTCTTTGCATGCATAGCTGTGTGTTTGTTTATATATGGATTTACATATATAATATTTATGCATATATGTAGTTATATGAGAAAAAACTTAGAGTCACAAATAAATTATGTAAGGATATTATGTCATAACAAAAAGAAATTATATTAAAGTAGCATAGGCACTGCCCAATTTACACATAGAAATACTTTTCAGTATAGCAATGTTAGGTAGAATGATTTCTATTTATAGAGTTAGAAAACCTGATTTTGAATACTGGATCAAAAACTTTCTATGTGATCATGAAAAAGGATATAAGTTTCAAAATACTAGTAAGTATTTAATGGCTGAGTTTCCAAATATGCCCAACTTACTTTTAAGTTTAATCTACATTATTAAAATTTTTTTTATCATTTCCTTAAGTCAAGATCAAAAGAGCAATAATTCAAGCACTGATTTGCAATGTCTGCTAGTTTTCAAAATATAATTGTTCTCAATGAAAATTTCATAATCAGTTTTCACCAACCAATTTTAGTTGACTACAGTTCTCTCCTCATCCTTCCTCTTGACAGAGTGGTGATAGATTAGAGATACTGACTAAGGCATATAATCTCACATTTCAAAACCAAAATATCCAAAATGAAAACTGTTTTTTCTCCAAATGCCCCCCACCCTTTTTGCTTAAAATTCTTTTTTTGTTGTCTTGGACACCAGTATCCTTGAGCTGGTCACTCAAGCCCACAATATCAGTATCATGTTGGACTCTTTACTTTCATTCACCTCAAATATCCAATCAGTTGCCAAATCTTATTTGTACCTTCCCAACATCCCTCATGTATACCACCTTTTTCTCTATTCAGAGTCACCATCCTTTTCAGGATCTTATTATATTTTGTCTCGACTCTTTTAATATCTTATTTAGTCTCCCTACTTCAAGTCTATCCCTACTTCAATCTGTAACCATCATTGCCGAAGTGATTTTCATAAAGGGAAGGTATGATCATGTCAATAAAGTCTGAAAGCTTTCTATTACCTTTAGGATCAAATATAGAGTCCTTTATTTTCTTTTATTTAAATCTCTTTAATAATAATATTAATATTATAATTATATATGTTATATAT
>NC_058130.1:275709131-275731763 GCF_016433145.1 Gracilinanus agilis | reverse complement strand
AAGGGTGGGGGGGGCGCGGGGGGGGGGTTGAAGGGGAAAGGTGGAGCATGAATCATGTAACCATGTTAAAAATGAATATTAATAAATGTTAAAAAAAAAAGACAGGGAAGGTAATTACATCCAGATAAAAGGCAGTATAGACAAGGAGGAAATAAAAGTGCTCAATATGTACGCATGAAGTGGCATAGCATCCAAATTCATAAAGTAGAAACTGGCAGAGCTCAAGAAGGAAATAGATAGTCAAACCATAATAGTGGGAGATCAAAATATATCTCTTTCAGATCTAGATAAATCAAATCAAAAAATAAATAAGAAAGAGGGAAGAGAGGTAAATGAAATCCTAGAAAAATAGATTTAATAGATATGTGGAGAAAAATAAATAGGGACAAAAAGGAATACACCTTCTTTTCAGCTGCACATGATACATTCACAGATATTGACCATGTAATAGGGCATAGAAACATTGCAAACAAATGCAAAAGAGCAGATATAATTAATATAACCTTCTCAGATCACAATGCAATAAAAATAATAATTATTAAGGGCACCTAGACAGATAAATCAAAAACTAAATGAAAATTAAATAATATGATTCTCCAAAACCAGTTAGTTGAAGAAGAAATCACAGAAACAATCAACAATTTCATTGAAGAAAATGACATTGATGAGACATCCTACCAAACTCTGTGGGATGCAGCTAAGGCTGTACTCAGGGTGAAATTTATATCCTTGAGTGCATATATTAACAAATTAGGGAGGGCAGAGATTAATGAATTAGGCATTCAACTTAAAAAACTTGAAAGTGAGTAAATTAAAAATCCCCAGATGAAAACTAAATTAGAAATAATAAAAACCAAGGGAGAAATTAATAAAATCGAAAGTAAAATAACTATTGAATTAATAAATAAAACTAGAAGCTGGTATTTTGAGAAAACAGATAAAATAGACAAAGAACTGGTCAATCTAATAAAAAAAGGAAAAAAGAAAACCAGATTGACAATATCAAGGATGAAAAGGGAGACCTCACCTCTAATGAAGAGGAAATTAAGGCAATCATTAAAAACTATTTTGCCTAATTATATGGCAATAAGTATAACAATCTAGTAGATATGGATGAATATTTACAAAAATATAAATTGCCTAGATTAACAGCAGAAGGAATAGAATACCTAAATAATCCCATATCAGAAAAAGAAATTGAACAAGCCATCAAATTACTACCTAAGAAAAAATCACTGGGGCCTGCTAGATTCACAAGTGAATTCTATTCAGACATTCAAAGAGCAACTAATCCCAATACTATACAAATTATGTGATATAATGAGCAAAATCGAGTCCTACCAAATTCCTTTCATGACACAAATATGGTACTGATTCCAAAGCCAGGTATCTCAAAAACATAGAAAGAAAACTACAGACCAATCTCCCTAATGAATATAGATGCAAAAATCTTAACTAGAATACTAGCAAAGAGACTCCAGCAAGTGATCAAGAAGATTATCCACCATGATCAGGTGGGATTTATACCAGGAATTCAAGGATGGTTCAACATGAGGAAAACCATCCACATAATTGACCATATCAACAATCTAACAAACAAAAATCACATGATTATCTCAATAGATGCTGAAAAAGCCTTTGACAAAATACAACATCCATTCCTATTGAAAACCCTGGAAAGTATAAGAATAGAAGGACCTTTCCTAAAAATAATAAACAGTACATATCTAAAACCATCAACAAGCATCATATGCAATGGGGATAAATTAGAAACCTTCCCAACAAGATCAGGAGTGAAATAAGGATGCCCATTATCACCTCTACTATTCAACATAGTACTAGAAACACTAGCAGTAGCAATTAGAGAAGAAAAAGAAATTGAAGGTATCAAAATAGGCAAAGAGGAGACTAAGCTATCACACTTTGCAGATGATATGATGGTCTACCTAAGAAATCCTAGAGAATCTACTAAGAAGCTTGTAGATATAATAAACAACTTTAGCAAAGTTGTAGGATACAAAATAAATGCACATAAATCATCAGCATTTCTCTATATTTTCAACACATCACAATAGCAAGAAGTAGAAAGTGAAACACTGTAAAATCACCCTGGACAATATAAAATGCTTAGGAATCTATCTACCAAAACAAACACAGAAATTATACCAAAACAACTACAAAACACTTTCCGAACAATTAAAACTACATATAAACAATTGGAAAAATATTGATTGCTCATGGGTAGGATGAGTTAACATAATAAAAATGTCCATTCTACCCAATTTAATTTACCTACTTGGAGCCATACCTATCAAACTACCAAAAAAACCTTTTCACTGAATTTGAAAAAAACTATAACAAAGTTCATTTGGAATAACAAAAGATCAAGGATATCAAGGGAAATAATGAAAAAAAATGTGAAGGAAGGGGGCCTAGAAGTAACAGACATTTAACCATACTAGAAAGCAGCGGTCATCAAAACAGTATGGTACTGGCTAAAAGACAGAAGGGAGGAACAGTGGAATAGACTTGGGGTAAGTGAAGTCAGCAAGATAGTGTATGATACACCCAAAGAGCCCAACTTTTGGGACATGAATCCACTATTTGACAAAAACTGTTGGGAAATTTGGAAAACAATATGGGAGAGATTAGGTTTAGATCAACATCTTACACCTTACACCATGATAAATTCAGAATGCATGAATGACTTGAATATAAAGAGGGAAACTATAAAAAAATTAAGTGAACACAGAATAGTATTCCTTTCAGATATTTCCTGGGAAAGGAAAGATTTTAAAACCAAGCAAGAGTGAGAGAAAATTACAAAATGTAAAATAATTTTGATTATATTAAATTAAAAAGCTTTTGTACAAACAAAAACAATGCAGCCAAAATCAGAAGGGAAACAACAAATTGGGGAAAAAATCTTTATAGCAAAAACTCTTGTCAGGGGTCTAATTTCTGAAATATACAAGGAGTTAAATCAATTCTATAAAAAATCAAGCCATTCTCCAATCAATAATTGGGCAAGGGACATGAATAGGCAATTTTCACATAAAGAAATCAAAACTATCAATGAGCACATGAGAAAGTGCTCTAAATCTCTAATAATTAGAGAAAAGCAAATCAAAACAACTCTGAGGTATCACCTCACACCTAGCAGATTGGCTAAAATGATAGAATGGGAGAGCAATGAATGCTGGAGGGGATGTGGCAAAATTTGGACACTAATGCATTGCTGGTGGAGTTCAGAACTGATCCAACCATTCTGGTTGGCAATCTGGAACGATGCGCAAAGGGCTATAATAGAATGCTTGCCCTTTGATCCAGCCATACCATCCCCAACAAGATCATAGGTAAACAGACCTGTTCAAATATTTATAGCTGTGGTTTTTATGGTGACAAAAAGCAGGAAAATGAGGGTATGCCCTTCAATTGAGGAATGGCTCAACAAATTGTGGTATATGCTGGTGATGGTGTACTAATTGAGCTCAAAGGAATAATAAACTGGAGGAACTCCATGTGAACTGGAAAGACCTCCAGGAATTGATGCAGAGTGAAAGGAGCAGAGTTAGAAGAACATTGTACACAGAGACTGATATACTGTGGTAAAATAGAATGTAATGGACTTCTGTACTAGCAGCAATGCAATGACCCAGGACAGTTCTGAGGGACTTGTAAGGAATACTACCCACATTCAGAGGAAGGACTGCAGGAGAGGAAACATATAGGAAAAACAACTGCTTGAATGCATGGGTCGGGGTGGACATGATTGGGGATGTATACTTGAAACTACCACACCAATGCAACTAACAACAATTTGGAAATAGGTCTTGATCAATGACACATGTTAAAACCAGTGGAAATGCGCATTGGCTGGGGGTGGGGGGGAGTCAGGGGGTTAATGGGAAAGTAAGCGTATGAGTCATTTAACCATGTTAACTTTTTTAAAAAAATAAAAATTATTAAATGAAAAAAATAATATGGAATTAGGTCTTAATCAACGATACATGTAAAACCCAGTGGAATTGTGAATTGGCTACAAGGGGGTGGGGAGGATTGGGGAACAGGGAAAGAACATGAAATATATAACTATGGGAAAATATTCAAAATAAAATAATAATGTAAAATAAAAATATAGGCGCCCCACAAAAAAAGAAAAAAAAAGAAAAAGAAAAAAGAAGTCAATCACTGAAGCTCATTACTTAAAGAGGCATTGTAGACTGAAAAAAATAGATTTAAAATAGGGTTCAATATCTGTAATGTATTTCTAACCTCTGAATTGACATTAAAGAACACCATGCCAGTTGGGATGCTTAATGAACTGCTTAAAATATTTGTGGAATTATTGCCCTTGAGATCTGGAAGAAATCTTCAGAATCAACTAATCTAACATATTTACTTGTTAGAAAGGCATCAAAAGTATGTCTATGTTTTGTGATCAAGCAGTTGTTTTTCTTCTGTGTTTCTGATCCCACCATTCTATCTCTGGATGTGGATAGCATTCTTTCTCATAAGTCCCTCAGAATTGTCTTGAATTACTTCTAGCAATTTAAGATTATAGCATCTTGTATTGGCAAACGACTTATGTCAATGAGAGGAAGTTATTATGATAATTCAAGTTCCATTACAATAAAATTTAAAATGACAGAAAACTAAAAGTTTTACTCTCGGTTCTCTGTTATATTAAGGGAGAAATCAGGGAAAGGTGCCTTAAACAGTAAATATGGGTCCAGGTGGGTGTGTGGGAGACAGGAATGACAGGAAGGGGCCCAACAAGTAGGGAGACTGGGTTATAACGGCTGTTTGGATGTCTGTAACAGAAATGGCTGTTGGCCTCCAACTGCCACCCAGCATCAACAAGACAGAGCCTATGGAAGATGATAAGTAAAGGCTAGAGTTTAATAACACATTTAGTTGGGGACAAACTAAGGTAAAAGATGGCAATAGGGTTTTTCTACACTAGAGACTATGGGCAAACCACAGGGTCAAGGGAAAGAGACTTATCTACACTCTTCTAAGATCTAAGCAAGACAGGGCCCAAAGAAAGCAGTACTGGAGTCACAAGGGGAAAGTTCCTCCCAACCTGGTTCCAACCAGTTTGGTCAGCTTAGCTAAGGACCTGAGGATGTCTTTACTTGGCATCTCACAGCTAATCCAGGGATGGTTTCAGGATGCCAGGAGTCAACTCCACCAGAACAGATGATCGAAGGTATCCAGGTAGGGAGAGAAAGTTTGCAATGCTGTCCACTAGATCACAAACCACTCCCTACTCGGTGCTGCTCTGCAGGTCTGATGTCCTCTGCTGTAAGCCTTCACCACTCTCCAGGATCCCAGGGAATCTGGATACAACTCCCCTAGCTCCGAGATCTCCCAGAGTCAGCAGCAGTTTTTGTCCCAACCCCCAAGGAGTCTCTCTCAGGCACAAGCCACTTCCTCCTTCCCTGCATTCCAATCAGAATGTCCATGACCTCCAGCTAAGGCTTTTCCTAGCCTGCTTACACACCTACCTTTAAACTTATACCTGTTACAGTTATAATATTTGAACAACCTCACTCACTTCAACTCTCAGATCTAACAGTTTATTCTATTGAAAATTTGACAAGTTACAATAATATATATGTGTCTACTTCCTTTTGAACATCACTTCCTTTCCTCCCCTCATCTCTCAAGTTATGATCTGTTCAAGGACAATTAACTTCCTCTATTAGTGAATAAACTATAAAAACAACATTTTCAATCCCCTTTTTATGCCATCTTCCTCTCCACCAGCCTTCTGGGATTCTGTATTATATTTTTTATCTGAAGTCATACATGAAGTGCACAGCCAAATCATAAAAGTATCAGAGTTTGGGCAAAATAATATTCATTCCTTTTTTTTAATACTTACCTTCTGTCTTAAAATCAATACCATGAATTGCTTCCGAGCCAGAGGAATAGTAACGATTAGGCAATGGGGGTTAAGTGACTAACCCAGGGTCACAGAGCTAGGAAGTATTTGAGGTCAGATTTGAACCCAAGATTTCTTATCTCTAGGCCTGACTCAATCCTCTGAGCCACTCAATTGTCCCCTAGAGATTCATTCCTGTTCTTGTCCTTTACTATCTTTGATAATAATAGTTTTTACACCTTAGCTTCTCTATTTCTTTTTCACCCTCACATATTTGGAGATTTGGAATAAAAACAACAACAACAAAATAACATCTCATTTTAAGGTTTACAAAGAACCTTTAAAAATTGTTTCATTTTTTTCCTTATAATAACACTAGTAATTAGGTACTTTGATTACCCTTATTATTCAAATGAGGAAACTGAATTAGGAAGAGGTCAAAGCACTTTCTTAAGATCATCCAGCTAGAAGAATCTGAGTCTAGTGTACTATCCATTGTCTTACCCATATGGATTCTTCAGTTGGCTCAATAAAAGCTATCAAATTTATCTAGAACTTTATTATTTAAAAAATCAAGGTATGGTAGAAAGAGTACTGGCTAAGGAGTTAATAGACCTATCTTCCAATTTCACCATTATTAACTATATTACCTTGGTCAAGTCACTTAACCCTGACGTTCAATTTTCTCATCAGCAAAATTAAGAGTTTAAACTAAATGCTCTTTGAGTTTTTTCCAATGCTCTTAATCAGTGATGGGCAAACGTTTTAAAGAGGGGGCCAAAGGAAAGGAAATGCTCATCTGTCAGTCTGTTTCTAGGCAACTCTTTCGAAGTTTCATTATATTGTATCCTACTCATTGTATTCGTCAGATTAGGAATAATGTCACAGGGCCGGATAGAACATTTCAGGGGGTTATATCTGCCCCCCTCATTGTAGTTTGCCCATCACTGCTCTAAATCTATAAATCCATGATCAGAATTATAAACATTGCCTTATTTCAGAGAATCATTACATTTTAGCATTGGAAGGGATAGCTGAACCTAAATGAATAAGAAGTTAAAATTCCTCATTTTAAATGAGAGACCTGGAAGCTAAAAAATATAATAGATGTTAAATTGATAAACATTTAAGCACCTATTATGTGCCAGGCACTTTGCTAAGCAAATTGTCCATGTTAGCATATGTCACAATTCCAGAACTGAAATTTGAATTCAGTTCTTTGTACTGAAAACCAGTGCTTGATAAATATCAAGATCCAGAATATTAGCCTCAGAAGTACGTTCATATTCAAACAGCAGAGATCTATCATGATTCCATATCATAACAGAATAAAGATACTGAAGTTCTTTTGTCCTTTTTTAATGAATAGTTTTGTTGATTATCAAGAATGCTGACTTTTAGAAATCCTTCATGAAGATGGACAGAGGGAGTGAATACTCAGTAGGCACTAAATAAGTGTATAATGATCAAATGATTGAGAAATGTTGAATCACATTAATATTTCAAAATAAGTTTGGTCATTCCCATTTGATGGATACTCATTTTTTTTCAAATTCTTTATGACTTTGAAAAGTATGCATTATCTTCCCAAGAATGCCACTGAAAACCATGAAGTAGAAAGTTGCTGTGATTAGGATTTAATTGTGGCAACAGTCTCTACCCAACAGAAAAATTGATGGAACTTAAGCTGGACATCAATATGTTTTTGATTCCAACAGGCAATAACATTGTTATCCAGTTGTGGTCAGTTTTTTCTATGCCTCATCCCCTTTCCTGAAGCCATCTGAGCCAGAGACCCAAGCTATTGAATTATGCATTGTCCACCTTGGGGCAGAAACATATCTCTGAAGTGCAACTGCAGTAGAAACTGCCATTAAAGGGAAAGGAGGGAGAAAGTGAAAAAGAAGGGCATATAAGGGGGAAAAGGCCTTAAATTACCAAAGATCTCAGAAAGGGGGAAAAAACTGAATTAAGGATCTCTTAGTAAAATAGAAAACAGCTTAGATATTTATAACAGAAAGGAACGTGGCCTTCAGATCAGATTAAAAAAAATGCAAGTATCTATGAATGAATATTGCAAGAAAAAGGAAAATAAATCAATATATCAAGTAGGGCGAAGAACCCTGTGCATTCTGAAGAAAGCATGGAACTACAATGAGATGTTTGAAATGGTTTTAAAAAGAAACAAAGATTTGGAAATTAAAATACATAGCCTGCACAGTAAAAATAATTAGAAAAGAAAAATCTTCAATCCACGGTGTCTTTTTTAGACACCTTCTCCCTTGCCTTTACAAGGAGGTCAGAAGGTCATCAGGGCAGAGCAATGTAATTTTGACTCACATAGTCACAGGACCCCGCCAATTAGAAGAAGCACTGAAACCACCTGGGTAGGGCTTTTATACTCTTTGGTGATCAGGAAAGCACATAACCCTTTGTCTCCTTTTAAGAAAAATGAATTTCTGTTATAGGAGGGAAAAAAGAGTCATGGGCCTGACATATGTCTTGGGGAAATGCTGAGAAATATCACTGTTTTCACAGAGGCTAGTGAATAAAATGAACTAATTATTAAAAACAGACTATTAAAAAGTTAGTTCTAATGCTTAGAAAAAATGTAATTTTTTTTTTGGCTAGTATCTAGGACTAGTTATTCTTATAGGTCATTTAAAGTAAATATTATGTCATCATACTCCCCGCCACCCCTGCCTTGAATCTGACTTCCTTCAGAGTTATCCTTTCCAAAAGCCAAAGGCACACAATTATTTTCTGTTTCTAAGAAGGTGATTTGGGGGAAATCATAGAAATAACTGCAAAGGATAATTTATACTTTCTTATCCATAATTTTTCTACATTTAATGGCAATTGCCTTGCAAATAAATTATTTTATGATTAGCAACCATCACATACAGAGAAAAAAGAAATTGGTTTGGGGAGGTGTAGAAAAAGAATTGAACTTCTGTGGAGCCTGTGAAGTTGAAAATGGATTGCAATTAAACTATGTGTGCAGTTAAGATGTTTGTGGTTTCTATGAAGCACAGCAGAACTTTGATGGCTTTGCACATTTCTCCTCAGAAAACAGCACAGGTAGTAGGAGTCCTCTTGAAATTATTATAAATGGCAAACTCTAGGGATGTGGGAATAATAGTTCTTAGCTGAATACCGGATGCACCAAAGATGTCCAACAAGTGTTTTCTTTTTATACAAAAAGTTTCCATCTCTGGGCTATCTCCAAAATGTTTCTGTTTTCCAGTTTCCAGGAATTCTAGATGTAGGAGATGAGAGCTTTTCTCCTTTTTTCCTTCCAATCAGGATAAGACATCTATTATTTATAGGAACCAAAGTACCACAAAATACTATGCCATTTGGGCTGAGATAAGCATTATTGTAATCTCAGCAGTTAAGGATGTAAGGCAAAATAGTGACAGGCAATAAATTGCATAGGTAAGCAGGAGAACACTTTATTAGCAAGAGCTGGATTCTCCTAACCATCCTTTTAATCTCTAAATAGCACGACCTCTACCAAGGAGAATATCTTGAGGCATGTTCTAATTTAAAAGGAAGTAAGAGTCTTTAAGGAGTTAAAGCTTTTCCATGATATCTTTGCTTAGAAATCAGTACTGATTCAGTAAAAAAGAAAAGTTAGCATTTACAATTTACAAAAAATCCTAAGTAACAAATGTATGATTATATACTTTATGAAAAGGCATATTATTATAACTATTTTAGGGCAGTTATTTTCAAAGTGTTATCCCCAACTTTTGTAGAGATTTTGTGAGATGAAAACTATTTTCATAATAATACTAAACTTATTCTGAGGTACTTATGAAAAAGAATGTTATCCACATCCAGAGAAAGAACTGTGGGAGTAGAAACAGAAGAAAAACAAGAAGAAACACAGAAGAAAAACAACTGCTTGATCACATCATCATATTGATCGGGATATGATTGGTGTTTTGCCTTTAAAAGGTAACTCTATTGCAAATATGAATAATATGGAAGTAGGTCTTGATCAACCCAGTGGAATTACTTGTTGTTTATGGGAGGGGGAGTAGGAGGAGGGGAGGAAAAAACATGAATCATGTAACCATGGAAAAATATTCTAAATTAATTAAATAAAAATTTAAAAATAATACTAAGCTATTGTAATTAATAAATTTGATTGACAGACATCATTCATTTAAATAAATATTCATGTGGTCCTGAATAATTTTTAACATTGGATAGGGATCTGGAGTCCAAAAAATTTGAGAGCTACTGGTTTAGTGGATAGCACAGTGGATATGAAGTAGGAAGAAGCAGGGAGAATCCATCTCAAACATTTGCAAATAAATATGACCTTGGACAAGTCACTTACCCAATTTTTACCCGTTTTCTTATCTACAGAGTGAGAAAAATAGAATCAATGCCCAGGCAGTAAGCTTTAGATATATGGCACTATATGATCTTATCAACTAAAGCAATAGGCAAAATGGAACACATTACAACCAGGTTGTGCTGGAACTAATTTGAATTACTCTGCCAATTGAAACATTTTGCAAGAAATTACAACTCAAAAATCAGCAATTGCTACAAATGAGAGTTTTATTTATTGCTTTGTTGATTGAACTTAAAAAATGTGGAGGAAATGTTAATAGGGCAGAATAATTTTGAAAGAGTTTCATGGATATATATTTCTTTTTTGTGGGGGAGAAGCTTATTTACAGAGCCAAACTGACATATATCTTAAATCTAATGAAAGAGCACTTATTCAATTCAATTTCAGTTTTGGCCTAAAAATTCCTCCTACTTCTTCAGAATATAGAATGGCTCATTCCTTAGATATGAGCCCTTCAAGTCACAAGATTGTCAGAATTGAAATGGATCTCAGAGGCTTTCTAGTTTGACTTGTAGCTGTACAAAAATCCTTTCTGTACCATAAACAAGAAGTGGTCAAACAGACATTTTGACATGTTGGTTGCTTAATTTATAGAGGTTTGGGACTGAAATCAGGAAGCCTTGGGTTCAAATCTGGTCTCGGGGACTTGGGAGCAATGTCATATGAAATAAGTCACTAAACTTCTGTTTGCCTCTGTTTCCCTAACTAAAAATGAGGATAATTATAGTACCTATCTCAGAGTTCTTATGAGAATCAAATGAAATAATATTTGTAAAGCACTTCACATGGTGCTGGGAAAATTGATGTTGTTCATCCTTCTTTTCAAGGAGACTAATGACATAATATTGTGAAGCTTGATTGACTCATGAATTGGATATAAATGAGACAAAGTTGCACAAAGTCATCAGCCTCACTCTTTCTTCTAGAATCAATAAAGTCCAGTGACAAAGACACAAGTCAGGATGACTGCCAAAGGTCCAGGCTGTAGTGGATGACATTAGTGTTTTCTATGTCTGATCAATTTTTAAGTGCTTCACAGTGCCTATTTTAGTCATCTTCATAGCCATTGGAACAAATTTTTCTCATCCAACTGCTCCACCAAGGGAAGTCTTCATACACTTGGGGTAGATATATCTCTAACTCACCTTTAGGGTTGAGTCTTCTCAGTTACTCTCAACCTGTTTTAGCTTGCCTGTTGCATAATTTTTATTGAGATATGGCTGTTCCTCATATTATAGCTTCCTGGAGCCACAGGTGAAAGTTAGTGAAAGGTAGACCACCAAAGGTCCTGAAAAGGTCTTGGCAAGCCATCACACCATAGACCTCCCTGAACACACCATATATCCCATAGATACCCCCTTCTATGGCATATATAAACATTTATTTCATTTAGATTTACATTTCCACTATGCTTGAAGACCTCTGATGGGTGACTTCTCTAGAATCCTATCACTAGAGAAAAAAAAACAAAAAACCTTTTTTTACAAGTATCAACAACAGACAATTATAACCATAAGTGAGATGAGGATGTTTTGTTTTGTAGTAACTTTTAATTTTATCAATCATATCTGGCTTAAACAAAAAGTATGAAAAATATATTTTAGTGGAATTTAAGCAAAACATCATGTGGCTCACAAGAGAAAAAAGTAAATGGCTTAAGTTACTTCTGCTTTGATTTCCATCCTGTCTTTAAGAAAAAAATCCCTCCTCCATCTTTTTAAGCCCTCTGATATACTGTTTTTTTCCCTTCTAAAAGTCTCAATTTGTTGAGCTCTTGCTTGTGAACACATGGCACAGTGAGAGTCTTGTAGAAAATGTGAGATATATCTTTTCTTAAATGTATATAAACAGACATACACAATGTAGAAAGAAAGTTTACACAGCTTCTGTTTCAAATTCACTTCTTTCAGAGTATCTGTGCCAAGTCTCAAAATTGACTTCTTTCCAGTTTCTTTTCCCATCTTCTGATATAGCTCAAATGCCAAAAACTATCCAAGTAATAACCTTTTTAACTTCATTTTATTGCAATGGATAGTGAGTGTATTATTGACTTACTAAAACTATATTGGATGGGAAAATCCTTTTGGACTTCAATAGGAGCCAGTCTTTTGCTTGTTCATATTCAAGAAATAATGTAGGAAATGTGAATGTTTTTAAAATAATAAAAATTTAAAAAATCTAGATGTATTGAAACTTTGGGTCTTTTAATTTTTTAATGTTTAATGTTCTTTTGAAAATGAGCTAGAAAGCAAAAAAAACTTGTGAAATCATGTAAAACATTTCATTTTTAGTTTGGTTTCTTTTTCTTTCATCTCTTTTTAATATTTTTCAAATTTCAAAAATTTCAAAAAATACATTTTCAATACAGGCCTAGTAGTATAATTTCTGGATTAAAACATATGCACAGTTTTATAATCCTTTGGATATAGTTCCTAATCCTAATAAAAAGAACATTTGGACCAGTTCACAACTCCAAAAATAGTTCATTAGTGTACCTATTTTCCCTCATCCTCTGTAGTATCTATCACTTTTTAAGAGGTATGGCATGGTACTTCAAAGTAGTTTTAATTTTAATTTCTCTAATCAATACTTATTTAGAGAATTTTATATATAACTATAAATGGCTTTGATTTCTTCTTTTGTAAGCTGCCTCTTTATATTCCTTGACATTTAATGAATTAGAGAATGCCTCTTATTTTTATAAGTCCACTCAGCTCTATATATATTTGAGAAATGAGGGCTTTATCACAGAAATTTCCTTTTAAAAATGTGATCGTATTTCATTTTCTATGGTACCTTTTACAAAAATGTAATTTTCCTGATTATTCCTTTTAATTTGGTCTATTTTTTGGCTTTGTCTGAGATCATGATTGATATCTCTGCCTTTTTTCCTTCAGTTGAAGCTTAATAGTTTTTACTTCAGTTCCTCATTTTAACTTTCTCTGTGTGTCTGTCTTTTTCCAAGTGTGTCTTTTGTAAACAACTTATTGTTGGATTCTGGTTTCTAATCCATTCTGTTATTTGTTTCTATTTTGTGTATGAACTCATTCTCTTTACATTTACAGTTATAATTATTAACTGTTTTCCTTCAGGTTTCTTTCTGAAGCTGTTCTGGGAGTTAGTTTTAGGTTCTGCAAGTTTTTGGGGCTTCCAATGTTATGTGGCTTGGGGAGAGATGTGATCCATGCTCTTTTGGTCTACACTCAGGTCTTTACATGGGGATGGTCCCTATTTTCTTGTAGCTATAACCACTGGCACTCCTCTTGACCCTTGAACTATTACCAGGTCTCCTACTCTCCTACAAGCTATAAGTGCTAGTCATCCTCTCTGTCTTGGAATTGCCACCAAAGTCCTTGCTCTCTTAAGATCAAACACAAGGGTTCCCACCCTAAAATTGTGACCTGGAATTGAATATGGGTAACAGAATTGCCAATCAGCCATAGCTGTACCCAGTGAATTCAAATGGTCCCTGCCATTTGAAATCAACTCTTGAGACTTATTTAATAAATAATTGTTAGACTAAGCTATTTTTTTTTCATTATAAACTTCTCTCATTAAATAGCTTTATGAACCTTATAACTTCAAATTCATATTCATTGGAGTTATGAGAAATACCATATTTTATACTTGGTATTAATGTTTCTTAGCAGGAGTTGAAAATCTGGGAGATTAGAAGGGGAATGGTGACATTACAAAAATAAGAAAAGTTCAGAAGAGAGGTAAGAGGGTAATATTCTTGAATTGCTACTTCAGGTTGAAGCTCATTCATTTCCCCTTAATCTATGTAATTCACTCTATCCCCACTGGAAACAAGAAATGGAGGTCTTTAGCCATAGCTACTCCTTAGAGCAAAAGAACCCTCATCACCCTAACTTGAACTATAGAATTATTCTGTATATAGCAATATCTATCTTTCTGAATATTTGCACTTTCCCCAAACTATCTTCAATGAAATTCTCATTCCAAAAAGTAGTTGTATTTTTAATTTTACTTTGCCTAGAGGTACCTGCTGCAGATGTGGTTATGTTGGGAGGAAAGGTCTTCCAAAAAGTCCCCAACTAATTGCTAAAGTACCTCAATTGGGATACATAATGAAGAAACTCCTGAACTAATAGTACTGGTGGTGGGAACTTTAGTGACTGCACAGCACTGTAAGTAAGAACAGTTGCAAGGAGAGAGTTACCTAATACTTGAAAGGAGTGCTTTGACTTCACTAGAAACAAGTCCTTCAATTTGCTATCACAGGGAGAATGATATATAAATAATCTTTATGCCTCTTTCCCCTTTTCAGAATCATTCCATAGACCACTAATGGTATACAGACCCCACTTTGATTTGGTTTTTAATTTATTTTATTTTTTAGAAACATTTTTATTATGGTTACATAATTCATGTTCTTACTCTCTTCCCCTCCAAAATGCCCCCCCACAGCCAACTCGCATTTCCACTGGTTTCTTCATGTGTCAAGACCCATTTCCGTATTATTGATAGTTGTACTAGGGTGGTCTTTTAGAATTTACTTCCCAAATCATGTCCGCATCACCTCATATGTTCAACCAGTTGTTTTTCTTCTGTGTTTCCACTCCTGTAGTTCTTAATCTGAATGTGGGTAGCTTTCTTTTCCATAAATCCCTCAGAATTGTCCTTGGTCATTGCATTGCTCCTAGTACAGAAGTCCATTACATTCGATTTTACCACAGTATATCAGTCTCTGTATACAATGTTCTTCTGGCTCTGCTTCTTTCACTCTGCATCAATTCCTGGAGGTTATTCTAGTTATAATGGAATTCCTCCAGTTTATTATTCCTTTGAGTACAGTAGTATTTTATCACCAACAAATACCACAATTTGTTCGGCCATTCCCCAAATGACAGGCATACCCTCGTTTTCCAATTTTTTGCCACCACAAAGAATACTGCTATAATATTTTTGTACAAGTCTTTTTTCTTATGATCTATTTGGGGTACAAACACAGCAATGGTATAACTGGATCAAAGGGCAGGCATTATTTTATCACACTTTGGGCATAATTCCAAATTGCCATCCAGAATGGTTGGATCAGTTCACAACTTCACCAGCAGTACATTAATGTCCCAATTTTGCCATATCCCCTCCAACATTCATTACTGTCCCCTCCTGTCATTTTAGACAGTCTGCTAGGTGTGAGGTGGCACCTCAGAGTTGTTTTGATTTGCATTTCTCTAATTATTAGAGATTTAGAACACTTTCTCATGCGCTTATTGATAGTTTTGATTTCTTTATCAGAAAAATGCCTATTCATGTCCTTGCCCAATTGGGGAATGGCTTGGCTTTTTGTAAAATTGAATTAGCTATCTTATATATTTGAGTAATTAGGCCTTTGTCAGAAATTTTTGTTATAAAGATTTTCCCCAGTTTGTTGTTTCCCTTCTGAATTTGGTTGCATTGTTTTTGTTTGTACAAAAAAAAATTATTTAATGTAATCGAAATTACTTATTTTACATTTTGTAATTTTTTCTAACTCTTGCTTGGTTTTAAAATCTTTCCTTTTCCAGAGATCTGACAAGTATACTATTCAATGTTCTCCCAATTTTCTTATACTTTCCTTCTTTATATTCAAGTCATCCACCCATTCTGAATTTATCTTGGTGTAAGGTGTGAGATGTTGATCTAAACCTAATCTCTCCCATATTGTTTTCCAATTTTCCCAGCAGTTTTTGTCAAATAGTAGATTTTTGTTCCAAATGTTGGGCTCTTTGGGTTTATCATAGATTGCCTTGCTGACGTAACTTAACCCAAGTCTATTCCACTAATCTTCCCTTCTGTCTCTTAGGCAGTATCATATCATTTTGATGACCACTACTTTATAACATAGTTTAATATCTGGTGCTTGTAGGTCACCATCTTTCATGTTTTTTTTCCATTATTTCCCTCGATATGCTTGATCTTTTGTTCTTCCAAATGAACTTTGTTATAGTTTTTTCTAATTCTATAAAAAGTTTCTTGGTAGTTTGATAGGTATGGTGCTAAATAAGTAAATTAATTTGGGTAGAATGGTCATTTTTATCATGTTAGCTCATCCTACCCATGTGTAATTAATGCTTTTCCAATTGTTTAGATCTAGTTTTAATTGTTTGGAAAGTATTTTGTAGTTGTGTTCATATAATTCCTAAGTATTTTATATTGTCTAGGGTGATTTTAAATGGTGTTTCTCTTTCTAAGCCTTGCTGCAGTGATATTTTGGAAATATATAGAAATGCTGATGATTTATGTGCATTTATTTTGTAACCTGCAATTTTGCTAAACTTGTTGATTATTTCTACTAGCTTTTTAGTTAATTCTTTAGGTTTTTTTTAAGTAGACCATATCATTTGCCAAGAGTGATAGCTTAGTCTCCTCATTGCCTTTTTTAATACCTTCAATTTCTTTTTTTTCTCTAATTGCTACTGCTAGTGTTTCCAGTAAAATGTTAAATAATAGAGGTGACAATGTGCATCCTGTTTCACTCTTGATCTTATTGGGAAGGCTTCTAATTTATCCCTTTATCCCCATTGCATATGATGCTTGTTGATGGTTTTAGATAGGTACTGTTTATTATTTTTAGGGAAAGGTCCTTCTATTCCTATACTTTCCAGTGTTTTCAATAGGAATGGGTATTGTATTTTGTCAAAAGCTTTTTCAGCATCTATTGAAATAATCATGTGAATTTTGTTGATTTGATTATTGATATGGTTAGTTATGTGGATGGTTTTCCTAATGTTTGTGCCAGGTCTCTCTATATTCTGTTAGCTATGCTAGTGCACCACCTATGTGCCTTACATGGCTGGATACGCTGTAGGTTGGTTTATTGATATATTGAAGCCCTCATAGCCATACAAGAAAGCAGGACGAGAGCTATCTAATTTAATTCCTTTCTCATGGACAATGAGCATTGAGATTTTCATGCCATCTTTGCTGGAGTAGAACACTTGGAGATAAGAAAGAAGTAAACTGATAGAAGATTTCATTGTCTTTCTTTTGGCCAAAATATCCCACCATGCCACGAAACTCTAGTGGAAATGACTTGACGAGGGAACCAGTGGCAAGATCATGTAACGGAAGGATTTTTTTATGTCATGGAGGCAGGACAACACCAAAAAGTTAGACCTGACCCAAGGTACTCATTCAAGTAAATCCTTTTCATGTCAGGGACAAGTACTTTCCACTTGGATTCATCTGGATCTTTGAAGTCTATGTTGATTAGCTGATAGTTAGGAGAATGAAGATATGTCTTAAAAGTGAAAACTGTCCCTTCGTTTGTTACATAATCATTTTCTCCATCAAATTTCCTATCAATTTCACCCAACTCAAAATTCCTGTTATGTCATTGGATTCCTGCTGTAGGTCACAATTCCACAGTCCTTTCACTGGATCACCTCCTTGTCCTATTGATAAGACATAGGGACCATCATCGAATAACTCAGCTCCACCCATCCACCACTTTGGCTCCTCAGGAAATTTGGCACACAAAATATCCTCCCCTTGATTAGTCCCCAAAACATGGTAGACTAGCTTCTGGTGAAGATTTGTGGACGTCTTAGTGCCATCACTTTTTCCATCTTGTTTGGGGTAGCTGTTGTAGAACATCCCCTTTCCATCATGGATCCAAACCATGCAAATTAATTTGACTCTTTCTAGAACACCTGGAAGGTCCTTGGGTCTGTTAGCTTTCATAAATTTTATCCTTATTCAGTCTGAACCACTGGAGCTGAGACCACAAGCAACGTATTCACCATCTTCACTAACTGCATAGCCTTTAAGAGCCACAGTGCCATTACTGGAAAGCTTGTTTGGATCAAGGAATACCCTGACTTCTCCATCTAAAGAATCATGTTCATATAATACCCATTGGGTTCTGTAGTCCTGTATTAAAAAATGAAAATACCTTTTTCCTTTTTTTGAAGAAGCAACTATACTTGGGGTAATCATATAATTCAGGCATTCTTTCTTTGTATAAGCCTCTAACACAACGGTCAGCAACCTTTTTGGCTGTGCAGAAGGAGGAGGATGGAGGTGGAAGGCTCTGGAATATGGGGCGGGGACTGAAGGGCCCCCTGGAGCACATCCTGGGGCTCTGCCCAGACTGGCCTGTTGAGAGATAGAGCCACATATGGCTCGAAAGCCATACGTTGCCGACCACTGCTCCTACAGGGCATATCTCAAGAAAGGGCATGGTAATATTATCTTGGGTCTCCACGAAAGCCTTTGTTCACTATCTGGGCCTTCAAGCCAAACATAGGGGTCACAGATCTTAGACTCATGGTAATCTTGTACAGCATTCTTGTCTTGTTACACATTGGGTTACTGGAAGGACAGCATGACCACAGGAGGACAGACAGGAAAGAGGTAGAGGTTGTGGAGCTGGGTCGTGGAGGGAGTGGCTGCATAGGCAGAGGGTGCTGTAAGAAACTAAGGACTTATTGGGAGATGAAGTCTAAGGTTCAAAATCTCCATTTATACGGTACACAGTGCAGGGACACTTCCTTGCACTGGTCAGTGGGTGAAGTCGGGGAGTGAAGGTATGTGAGCCTGAGGGTACCTGAGCCTGAGCATATGTGAGTCTGCAGGCTGTCAGAGCTGGCAGACCTAAATAAGAAGTTATTTTTGAAGACAAATCAGTACAAAAGTTTGAAGATTTGTATTTGTTCTTGCAATTCTCATTGTTTGTTATTTTGTCCAATCCATATTTCTCAGGATATTCTAAGATTGAAGTCCCCAGCCTAGTAATTTCTAAAATGATGACTTGTGCTGAGGAATTTACTTGTATTGGTTGGGGAATTCTCTTTACCTGTGAGATCTCTATAAAGACAAAATGACACATCTATTAAATATCTCTATCAACAAGAAAGTTCTCGGTAACTTAACTCACTTTATTATAACTATATGTTTCTTAACTCGCATATACTCTTATAAAAGCTGACAGGAAAGAGGTTGGAAATATTTTGGTATTGTAGGGTATGAAACAAACCCATTTGCCATTTGTATTCAGGTTCCACATTATTTACCAGTTCCTCTGACACAAAATAAATGTGCATAAACTGAGGGAGGTGGGGAGAATATTTTTTAAATAAAGCATCTTTTCAGGGCAAGCAATTATCCAAATTATAAACTGTCAGTTCAAAGCATATCCTTTTAGTTCCCCAAATCTGTTTTTAGTTATATACTAATTTACTTAGTTTAGATTTTTAATACATTACTATTTTGAAGTGCTATTATTATTAGCAAAGATAAATATTAACAATAAAAATATAATCCAATTGCTTTCAACTTTCAGTATGAGATTCCCTTTGACTATAGTGGAAGAAGGAAGGAAATACGGATTAGAGAGGGAGGCAATGTAGGAAATGAAAGTAATTTTCTTTCCAAAGTAAATGCTGGCAAAATCCCATACCCATGAATTGAATTCCATGAAAATGCAAGATCATGGATAGTGGACGCTGTTTCTCATATATGATATGACTACCCTATTTACAATCCAATGAGCAAAACTATTTATACAGAACAAAATCTATATCAGTTCTAGTTATTTTTGTTCAAGGACAAAGTAATTTTTAAAAAATGATTAGGCATAGGAGTACATACATCAATGCTTATAAAAGGAAGACAATAATTGGGATGACTAGGAAGGGTATCTTTAGACATAGTCACCTGGAGAAGTCCCTTGGGGAAAAAAATTAAATTTTAGCCTATGTAGGTAGCATTCCTTCTAAAAGAAACTGTTCTATAAATGATTTAGATATGAGAGTAGACATTACCATTTTCAAGATAATTAACAGTTACTACTATACTTGAAAAACTTTCAAGAGGAAAGAAATAGAGGAGAACAGGAGGATGATAGTATCATATTTTAGGGACCATACAAGCTTACTTTGTAGAAATTGTTTAGAAGGAGCATTCACAACTTTTGCGAGAAAGGATCAAACAAAATTATTCTTGTTATGCAGAAATGCATAAAGAATGAAGGAAGCTCAGAAGATCAACTACTTAGCATATGGACAAAGACATAAAATCACAGAAAGCATGGTAATGACAGGTCCCTGTGAAAAGGCCTTCAAAGACAATGAATAAGCTGATTTAGCTAGAGAGCTGACAGACAAGTTGTGCAGTGATTAGGCCTCTTTGTAAAGTGTACAATAGAAAAGGGTATCCTCCAGGTGACTTATCTAATTTGCACCTGTTTTCCCAGAAGATGGTTAAAATGATAGAAAGGAATAATAAAATGCAGGTGCATGTCCTTTCTTTTCATTTTTTTCTATCTGTTCTATTTTGCAAGTGAGAGGGGCAGGAAAGAAGAAATAATATATTGAGAGTTGTCCTTTAAGTCTCTGGGTTATAAAAAGGATCAAACATAGATGAAACTGGGTGTATCATTACATTTTTTGAATCTAATTTTGTATTTTTTCATAGTTGAATGAATCTGTAATCTTGATATACACAGTCCTTTCACCTATAAATATATTGCAATATATCCTTGCCTTCCCATCTTTTGTGATTCTTATTTATACCCTCCCATAAATCTGTATTCCTGCAGTATGTGATAGAGCCAGCTCATGCCAATTAATTAGTTAAGTTATTAACTTTTCAGCAGGAGGACTTGGACATCAGAAATTAGAAATTACTACAAATCATAATTTGATTTTTATTGCTTATTGTGTAAATTTAAGAAAGTGAGAAAAATGTTAAAATGCAGAGAAAACTTAAAATTTTGTCCTACCTGTTCAATGATTGGGTTGTTAAATGTTTACCAGCACATCTTTTGGTTCCTCCCAAAAGAAGGTGTTTTAATAGGGCACGAGGGCACAAGGCTGTGTCCAATATACTTTTTTGCCAAGCATACATTTTTGTGATGATATTCTTTATGCTGAATTTGATGCAAAATTTCTCCTCCCTGAAACAAAATTTCATTTTTTAAACACCAATATTTCCCCCATAGTGTATAATAATCTTGAGTCAGAATATTCTGAAAAATTTAGGTTGACAATAAATCAAAAGACAATTGAGAGGGTTCCGGGTTAAGATGGCAGCAGAGTAAGAAGCAGCTCTTAACCTCTTCTGACCGAAACACACAAAACTCCTCAAGGGGACATAAAAACAAGTCCAGACGAACAGAGGAACCCCACAACAGGGCACAGCGTGGAAGGTACGTGGAATCGAGGCATTTCCAGGCTATAAAAGGGTGAAACAGCCCTCAGGGCTGAGTAACCACCCCACCCCCACCCCCTCCACACACAACACCTGTAGCTCCGAAGCCAGCTAAAAAGAAATAGAGCAAGTTTGGGGCACCCATCGAGTCATTGGCAGCTCCGGGGCCTGTTCCTGAGAGCAGCAAGATTTAGGACCACAATAAGCCAAAAAACGCAGGCGAAATCTGAGCGCAGGAGCAGGACACAGGGTGCACAGCGCAGGCTGAGCAGAACGCAGGCACTGCGGAGGCGTGGGTGGAGGCAGACACAGCCAGGAACTAAAGCCTAAGTGGGAAACCAGTGTGGACGGTATACGACTGTGGAAGCAGCGCCCTGAGACTTGTAAAGAAACCTCCGGCAGAGGATCAAGCAAGGGGGACCACCAGGGGGATTGACCTTGGAAAAAACAAGAACTCAGCCCTCAGGAGCCAATAGATCACAGACAGACACTGAGCGCGAGGATAAATCTGAAAAACTGCTGGGGTAATGATGGCTACTCAGCCTCAGGAAGTTCAGAAGAGAAAGAATAACAACAAGAAAAAGAAGTCTTTAACACTCGACAGCTTTTACACAGAGAAAATCCAGACAACTGAGCAAACAGAGGAGGAGAACAAACAAGCATCCGGACCCTCCTCAAATAAGGAAAACTCCTCACAAGCTATGGAAGAGTTCAAAACTGAGATTTTGAGGAAAATGGAAGAGATCTGGCAAGAAAATAACTGTTTAAAAGGTAGAATCATGCAATTGGAAAGTGAGGCTCAGAAACCAAATGAACTGATAAGCAAATTGAACTCCAGAAATGACCAGATTGAAAAGGAATACCAGAAGATTATGGCCGAAAACCAGAAGATTATGGCCGAAAACCGAAAGATTGTAGCTGAAAATCAATCCCTAAAGGCTAGAATTGAGCAAGTAGAAACTAATGATCTCTCAAGACAACAAGAACAAATAAAACAAAGCCAAAAGACTGAAAAAATAGAAGGAAACATGAAATATCTCAATGAGAGAGTGACAGACCAAGAAAACCGGTCTAGAAGAGACAATTTGAGAATAATCGGTCTTCCAGAAAAACCAGAAATTAATAGAAACCTGGACTCCATACTAACAGAAATAATTCAGCAAAATTGCCCTGAAGTCCTACAAGAGGGCAACATAGACATTGAAAGGAT
>NC_058130.1:275696835-275707878 GCF_016433145.1 Gracilinanus agilis | reverse complement strand
CCACCTCAGGAGAAACCCCAAGTCAGGAGAAACAAGCAGAGTGTCTGCTCACATCCACTCCCACAAATTAACTGTCTTCAAGCCTTCTCAACTGCCCCTCACCCAAAGTTCTCCAGGGGGGTCCCCTGGAATTCTGGGTGAGGCTCTCCCTGTACCTTTGCAAGGATTCCATGCTTTGCATCTGCACACAACAGATTACATGATTAATGTTCTTTCCCTCCCTTCCTCTCACTCTCTTCCCCTCCTGTAGCCAACAAGCAGTTCCACTGGGTTTTTACATGTGTCATTGATCAATTCTATTTCCATATTAATAATATTTGCACTATGGTGATTGCTTAGAATGTACATCCCCAATCGACCCATGTGATCAAGCAATTGTTTTTCTTCTGTTTTTCTGCTCCCACAGTTCTTTCTCTGGATGTGGATAGCGTTCTTTCCCATAGTTCCCTCAGAAATATCTTAGATCATTGCATTGCTGCTAGTAGAGAAGTCCATTACATTCGATTGTGCCACAGTGTATCCATCTCTGTGTATAAGGTTCTCCTTGGTTCTGCTCCTTTCAATCTGCATAAATTCCTGAAGGTCATTCCAGTTCACATGGAATGTTCCTCCAGTTCATTATGGAAAGACTTTGAATACATATATGGCAATGGATTGTATCATCAGAAGAGCAACCTAGCCTGATTCAAAGATTCATGTGATCAAAAGGTTGACTACCAAGCAAGAAATTATTTTGACCATAGATAAAACCATATCAATGGAGGAAGTACTCACCAGATTAAATTATAATTCTTCAATGATTAATTATCTACTTTGTTAGATAAATATTTATAACTAAATGTAGAACTATCTTCAAGTTAAATTTTACTCTACTTTTTTATGTAAGAATGAAGTGCAGAGTTAAATAAAACTTAAAATATACAAATAATTTTCCACCCTTCGTCATTCTCATTCAACAATCATGTTTAGTAATCTATGAAATGGATGGAACACACAAAACCATGGAGTTATGTCAGAGAATACCAAAAATTAAAACAAAATCTCTGTGCCCTTCAAGTTTATAATCTTTTCCTTAGAAATATTAGCAAGCTACAAAACTGAATTGCTTAAATTTCACTATCTGTCTCATGTGGAATCTTAAGATCAGGGAGGTTTTAATAAGCAGTGAAATGGCCAAAATAAAGATAAGATCCTGTGTAGTTCACAGATAGGATAATCAGTTTCTACATTAATCTGCAAGAGAATAAATTTACATTTACAAACTGCTTGTTCTTGTCTCATTTGGAATCCCAAAAGATAGGAGGATATAATAAGAGTGAGACAACTAGACCACTGGAAAATGACCCTCTTTGTTTAGGCCTTGATAAAAAAGATTCATTTCCTGCTGGATGGAGGAGACAATTCTTTAAATCTGGGAGGTATCTTTGCTCATCTCAACATGAAGTCTTCACTTTAAAAAAAAAGGATTTACTTGCAAATTTTCGCCCTCCTTTAAGTCTCTCTTTAATCCATTCAGAAAACAAGAAATATGATATCCATTATTCACAGGAAGTAATGTAAAACTATTTCGCATCAACCATATTGTGAGGTGAGGGAAAAATACAAATACAGAATGTTTAAAAACTAATTCTATCTGCAAGCAGAATTCATTAGTTCTCTGTCTGGAAGTGGATAGCATTTTTCATCAAATCCCTTGGATTTGTCATGGATAATTGATCAGAAAGTTCACAGGTGATATCATTATATATATATATATATATATCCTGTTGCCCAGGAATAGTCCCTGTTCTTACTCAGGAATGGCCCTTGTGCCCATGAAGCTGTAACCACTAGCACCTCTTTTGGTCCTGTCACCAGGCTCTGTTCTCATGCAGCCACAAGGGCTAGTGCTCCTCTCTGCATTGGAACTGCCTATTGGGCCCTTGCTACTCAAAAACAGTGTTCCCACCTAATCAATAGTCATTTAGAGACTTATACATGTGAAATCATGCAAAATATAATTCTATAATAGTAACATTTCAAAAAATCAAGGACAATATAGATATACTATATTAAAATAAAATTCTAGTAAGATGATGAAATCATCAAAAGAACAAACAGTAAATATAGCAGGAATTTCATATTCTTAGTATAATTAAATTGTGAAATGGTAAAAATAATGAATACCACTTGCAAAAGCTCATTTGTTCCTTCCTAATAGCCTTATCAAAGATGCCTTTGATTAATATATAAATTACTGTTGCAAAGAATTTTTACACATAGGAAGGAAAGTGGATACATAATACAAATACATGATTTGTAGTTACTCATTCTATAATTATTAATATCTGTAATTTACCTTTGTATTTGTAATAATTATGATTTTTTTCTGTTTTTAATGCATTTCTCAATTCAGATATTTTTCCCTAGTTAGTATCTTCACAGCTTTATTCTCTCTAGCACAGATCTCTCCCACATGTACTCGTTATATAAACTCTTTTCTTATTTTTTAAACTTTTGTACAATTTTTACTTTCTTCATAAATACACATGAAATTGACATCATAGCATCCATAAAACAGAGATGGTTTTATCATGCTCTTTTATTCTTTCTTAACTATGCTTTCTCATATATTTCTTTTTCTACATTTCTGTTGAGAATGGAGTGATAGAGAAATTCTACAAAGATTAGATTAGATTCTTTTCTAATCACTCAGTATCTGAGGATATGATGATGTTATTTGAAAAGAATCAAAATCTTTATAGTATTTCTCTATCACTCCATTCTCATCAATAAACATGGATGGATAAACTATCATTATTTAGTTGGTAGTTTTTTCAGATACTTATCTATTAGTACTGCCATACAAGTGTGCCAAATATTTCATTGAATAAAAACCATTTCTCTGGTGAATCTCTTCCTTTATTCTTTAAGGAGTAATTGTGAGACATTTTTTAAAGCTTTTCCACTATTATAGAACCTTCTAGAGCTGTTCCACTGGCTTGGCTTTTGAGAATCCAGAGTCATCTTTCACCACAATGAAACATTGAAGGAGGGTTTTTGTAAATGTTCCTTTTTATATTCATATATATATACCACATTCACTGATTTATTTTCATGCTCATTGTCAAAACAATTCAGCTGGGATTTTGAACATTGACCACTTTCTCTCATCTATCATAAAATGACTCAACAGCGCCACATTACTCAGCTCATTCTGAATGCATTTTCTCTCTCAAAACCAGCCTCTAGGAGGAGAGACCCTGATATCATCATGATTCAATGACTAATTGAAAATAATATGATTTCAGTTCAGTTCAATCTTATAAATATTTAATAATAAAACTACACTGGAATCTATAAATTTATTTAGTAATAAATGATAAAATATTCTATCCTTTACTACATAGAAAAATTATATATTTCCATGTTTTCAATCAACTTGCAAATACTCAAAGACCTTATATTCTCTTCTAATAGGCTGATGAATAAACAAATGCCATTAAATTTCTACTAATATTACATATATGTTGGTATGCATGCACATGTATTAACATATATGTGTATAGATATATATCTATTTATAGGCACTCACATTGGGGAAGGTGTCCCAAAAGTCTTAGTGACATTTTAAACTATTGCAACTTAAATAGGTATACACATACATGCATATATATATATATACAGTTAATTCATAATTCAGATATAAATTATAATATATTCTTCAATCTTGTTATATTGTATTATTTTCATTATTTGGTCAGTATTATTTCTATTTGTATTGCATAAAGTAGACTGTGACAAATTTGGGAGGATTAAAAAATGAATTACAAATGGGCAAAATGGAGCAAAACAGTTAGTTTTCAAAATTTTTGAGAGTTTTTGTAAATAAAATATGAAATCATTAGTCTTACATAAACAAAAATATGGAAAATCCAGTTAGGCTGTTTTGATAGGCACAGTACTAATCGTTATCATCATAATAACTACTATTTGTAAAGCACCAGGTATTGTGCTAAGTGCTTTACAATTATTATTTCATTTGATCCTCATGAGAATCCTGGAGTATAGGTGCTTTTATTATACTCATTTTACAGGGGAAAAAAACCGAGACAAACTGAGGTTAAGTGACTTTTCAGGGTCACATATCTAATTACTGTCAGAAGCCAGATGTAAACTTAGATCTTCCTAACTTCTGTCCCAGAATGCCACCTCATTGCCACTGATGTCAAAAATGAAAATTTTAGTTACAATTGGTAGAAACTACATTTGAAATATTAAATGTAGTTCCTTTTGTCATGTTTTAGGGAATACATTTAATAGTTAAAGTGCTTGAAAAACGTTGAATTGCTAGAAGTCCATACTTAACTATAAGGAACAATTGAAACAATTAGGGAGACTTGCAAGAGGGCAAAGAACAGACTCAGAGTAAGAAGTTCAAGTTCTGAGTTTCAATCCTGTCACTTGTGAGCTATATGCAATTGTATAAATTACTTCATTTCATAGAGTACTTTAGTTTGGGCACCAAGATTGATTACCATCTGAATCTTTTGAATGTGATATATTGAGTGGCTTCTCTTTATGTTAAACTGAAGGCAAATTTTTAGTTTTGTAATTGAATTTAATGGGAGAATAGGAATTATATTTTAAAAATTCAATTAATTGAAAAAATGGTTCCCACTCTTTATCCTTCCCTTCTTTTAGTCTCTCTGTGTACACAAATGTTTTTGGTTCTGTTTAATTGCCTTCCTGAGTTTCCCTTCCTTTCCTCTTTCTTTCTTTCTTTCTTTCTTTCTTTCTTTCTTTCTTTCTTTCTTTCTTTGTCTCTCTGTCCTTTTTGCTTCCTTATTGGTTAAGATAGGCTTCTATACATCGCTATGTATGAATATTTTTCTTTCTTTCTGCCAATTCCCATGAGAGTAATTTCAAGAATTGCCTCCCACTCCCATCTTCAATTCTACTGTATTGATTGAAACATGATTCATCCTGTGGAATAATTTACCTCCAACTTTCTCTCCTTTTCTCTTTTTCTCAATGAATTCCTCCTTATTATGCCTTATTTTTTTAAATATCACCCCATCATGTTGAACTTACTCCCTGCTATGTATGCTCCTATGCATTGCCCTAATAGTAATAAAGTTCTTAAGTATGCTAAGTATTCTAAGCACTTTGTATACCTTAGATACTTCCATTATCAGAGATATCTTAAGTATTTTATTATCTACTTACTTATCAGTTAAACCCCATTATTTACCTTGATTTCCTTAAAATACTTCAAATGCTTATCACAAATATCTTACTTATTTTAGTTTTTATCACTTAACCATACAAGGAATAAAACCTGTTTAACTCCATTGTTGCTTTTTGATTACACAGCTATAAATAATTTTTGTACAAGTCTTTTTCCTTATTATCTCTTTGGGGTATAACCACAGCAGTGGTATGGCTGGATCAAAAGACAGACAGTCTTTTAAAGCCCTTTGAGCATAGTTCCAAATTGCCATCCAGAATGGTTGGATCAATTCACAACACCACCAGCAATGCATTATTATCCCAATTTTGCCACATCCCCTCCAACATTTATTACTTTCCTTTGCTGTCATGTTATCCAATCTGTGAGGTGTTAAATAGTACCTCAGAGTTGTTTTGATTTGCATTACTCTAAATATAAGAGATTTAAAACACTTTTTCATGTGCTTATTGAAAGTTTTGATATCTTCATCTGAAAATTTCCTATTCATGTCCCTTGCCCATTTATCAACTAAATTGTTATATTTATTGCCATATAATTGGGCAAAATAGTTTTCAATGATTGCCTTAATTTCCTCTTCATTAGAGGTGAGGTCTCCCTTTTCATCTTTGATACTGTTAATTTGGTTTTTTCTTTCCTTTTTTTATTAGATTTACCAGCACTTTGTCTATTTTATCTGTTTTCCCCCCAATACCAGCTTCTAGTCTTATTTATTAATTTAATAGTTCTTTTACTTTTTGATTTTATTAATTTCTCCTTTGATTTTTAGTATTTGTAATTTAGTTTTCATCTGAGGATTTTTAATTTGTTCATTTTCTAATTTTTTTAGTTGCATGCCTAATTCATTAATCTCTGCCCTCCCTAATTTGTTAATATATGCACTCAGTGATATAAATTTTCCACTTAGAATTACTTTGGCTGCATCCCATAGGTTTGGGTAAGAAGTCTCATCATTGTCATTTTCTTCAATAAAATTATTAATTGTTTCTGTGATTTGTTCTTTCACTACATTATTTTGGAGAATCATATTATTTAGTTTTGAATTAGTTTTTGGATTGCTTCTCCATGTATTCTTACTAAAAACTATTTTTATTGCATTATGATCTGATAAGGTTGCATTTAATATTTGTGCTTTTTTAAAAAACATTTATTAATATTAATTTTTAACATGGTTACATGATTCATGCTCCTACTTTCCCCATGCCCCACAATCCCCCCACCCATGGCCAATGCACTTTTCCACTGGTTTGAACATGTATCATTGATAAAGACCTATTTCCAAATTGTTGTTGTTGCATTGGTGTGGTAGTCTCTAGTCTACATCCCCAATCATGTCCACCTCAACCCATGTGTTCAAGCAGTTGTTTTTCTTCTATGTTTCCTCTCCTGCAGTTCTTCCTCTGAATGTGGGTAGCGTTCTTTATGATAAGTTCTTCACAACTTTCCTATGTCATTGCATTGCTGCTGGTACAGAAGTCCATTACATTCAATTTTACCATAGTATATCAGTCTCTGTGTACAGTGTTCTTCTGGCTCTGCTTCTTTCGCTCTGCATCAATTCCTGGAGGTATTTCCAGTTCACATTGAATTCCTCTAGTTTATTATTCCTTTGAGCACAATAGTATTCCATCACCAGCATATACCAAAATTTGTTCAGCCATTCCCCAATTGAAGGGCATACCCTCCTTTTCCAGTTTTTTTGCCACCAGAAAAAGCTCATGTATAAATATTTTCATACAAGTCTGTTTATCTATGATCTCTTTGGGGTACAAACCCAACAATGGTATGACTAGATCCAAGGGCAGGCATTTTTATAGCCCTTTGAGCATAGTTCCATAAAGCCAGCCAGAATGGTTGGATCAGTTCACAGCTCCACCAGCAATGCATCAATCTCCCAGCTTTGCCACATCCCCTCCAGCATTCATTACTCTCTCCTTCTTTCATTTTAGCCAATCTGCTAGGTGTGAGGAGATACCTCAGAGTTGTTTTGATTTGCATTTCTCTAATTATTAGAGATTTAGAACACTTTCTCATGTGTTTATTGATAGTTTTGATTTATTTACCTGAAAATTGCCTATTCATGTCTCTTGCCCATTTTTCAATTGGGGAATGACTTGATTATTTATATAACTGATTTAACTCCTTGTATATTTGAGTAATTAGACCCCTGTCAGAGTTTTTGTCATAAATATTTTTCCCAATTTTTTGTTTCCCTTCTGATTTTGACTACATTGTTTTTGTTTGTACAAAAGCTTTTTAGCTTAATATAATCAAAACCATTTAATTTACATTTTGTAATTTTCTCTAACTCTTACTTGGTTTTAAAATTTTTCCTTTCCCAGAGATCTGACAAGTAAACTACTCTATGTTCACTTAAATTATTTATAGTTTCCTTCTTTATATTTAAGTCATTCATCCATTCTAAATTTATCTTGGTGTAGAGTGTGAGATGTTGATCTAAACCTAGTCTCTCCCATATTGTTTTCCAAATTTCCCAGCAGTTTTTGTCTAATAGTGGATTCATGTCCCAAAAGTTGGGCTCTTTGGGTTTATCATATACTGTCTTGCTGATGTCATTTATACCAAGTCTGTTCCACTGATCCTTCCTTCTGTCTCTTAGCCAGTACCATATTGCTTTCATGACTGCTGCTTTATAGTATAGTTTAATATCTGGTACTGCTAGGCCCCCTTCCTTCACTTTTTTTCCCATTATTTAACTTGATATTATTGATATTTTGTTATTCCAGATTAACTTTGTTATAGTTTTTCCTAATTCAGTAAAGAAGCTTTTTGGTAGTTTGATGGGTATGGAGCTAAACAGATGAATTAATTTGGGTAGAATGGTGATTTTATTATGTTAACATATCCTACCCTTGAGCAATCAATGTTTTTCCAATTGTTGAGATCCAGTTTTATTTGTTTGGAAAGTGTTTTGTAGTTGTTTTTATATAATTGCTGTGTTTGTTTTGGTAGAGAGATTCCTAAGTATTTTATATTGTCTAGGGTGATTTTAATTAGTGTTACTCTTTCTACCTCCTGCTGCTGTGGTGTGTTGGAGATATATAGAAATGCTGCTGCTGATTTATGTGCATTTATTTTGTATCCTCCAACTTTTCTAAAGTTCTTGCGTATTTCTACAAGATCCTTAGTTGATTCTCTAGGATTTTTTAAGTATACCATCATATCATCTGCAAAGAGTGATAGCTTAGTCTCCTCATTGCCTATTTTGATAACTTCAATTTCTTTTTCTTCTCTAATTGCTACTGCTAGGGTTTCTAGTACTATGTTGAATAATAGAGGTGATAATGGGAATCCTTATTTCACTCCTGATCTTATTGGGAAGGCTTCTAATTTATCCCCATTGCATATGATGCTTGTTGATGGTTTTAGATATATACCATTTATTATTTTTAGGAAAAGTCTTTCTATTCCTATACTTTTCAGTGTTTTCAATAGGAATGGATGCTGTATTTTGTCAAAGGCTTTTTCAGCATCTATTGAGATAATCATGTGATTTTTGTTTGTTAGATTGTTGATATGGTCAATTATATGGATGGTTTTCCTAATGTTGAACCATCCTTGCATTCCTGGTATAAATGCCACCTGATCATGGTGGATGATCTTCTTAATTACTTGCTGGAGTCTCTTTGCTAGTATTCTGTTTAAGATTTTTGCATGTATGTTCATTAGGGAGATTGGTCTGGAATGTTCTTTCTCTGTTTTTGATCATCCTGGCTTAGGAATCAGTACCATATTTGTGTCATAAAAAGAATTTGGTAGGAGTACTTCTTTGCTTATTATATCAAATAATTTGTATAGTATTGGGATTAGTTGCCCTTTGAATGTCTGATAGAATTCACTTGTGAATCCATCAGGCCCTGGCAATTTTTTCTTAGGGAGTTCTTTGATGGCTTGTTCAAATTCTATTTCTGATATGGGATTATTTAGGTATTCTATTTCTTCTGCTGTTAATCTAGGCAATTTATATTTTTGTAAATATTCATCCATATCTCCTAAATTGTTATATTTATTGACATATATTTGGGCAAAATAGTTTGTAATGATTACCTTAATTTCCCTTTCATTAGAGGTGAGGTCTCCCTTTTCATCTTTGATACTGTCAATTTGGTTTTCTTCTTTCCTTTTTTTTTTATTAGATTGACCAGTACTTTGTCTATTTTATCTGTTTTTTTCCAAATACCAAATACCAGCTTCTAGTCAATTAATTCAACAGTTCTTTTATTTTTAATTTTATTAATTTCTCTCTTAATTTTTAGTATTTCTAATTTAGTTTTCATCTGGGGACTTTTAATTTGCTCACTTTCTAGTTTTTTAAATTGTATGCCCAATTTATTAATCTCTGCCTTCCCTAATTTGTTAATATATGCACTCAAGGATATAAATTTTCCCCTGAGTACTGTCTTGGCTGCATCCCACAGAGTTTGGTAGGATGTCTCATCATTGTCATTCTCTTCAATGAAATTGTTGATTGTTTCTGATTTCTTCTTTGACTAGCTGGTTTTGGAGAATCATATTATTTAATTTCTAATTAGTTTTTGATTTGCCTGTCCAGGAGCCCTTACTAATTATTATTTTATTGCATTATGATCTGAGAAGGTTTCATTTATTATATCTGTTCTTTTGCATTTGTTTGCAATGTTTCTATGCCCTATTACATGGTCAATCTTTGTGAATGTACCATGTGCAGCTGAAAAAAGGTGTATTGCTTTTTGTCCCTATTTATTTTTCTCTACATATCAATTAAATCTAATTTTTCTAGGACTTCATTCACCTCTCTTACCTCTTTCTAATTTACTTTTTGGTTTGATTTATCTAGATCTAATAGGGAAAGGTTGAGGTCTCCCACTAGTATGGTTTTGCTATTTATTTCATCCTTGAGCTCCACTAGGTTACACTTTAGAAATTTGGAAGCTATACCATTTGGTGCATACATGTTGAGTGCTGATATTTATTCATTGTATATACTGCCTTTTATTAGGATGTAGTTACCTTCCCTATATCTTTTAATCAGATCTATTTTTACTTTGGCTCTGTCAAAGATCATGATGGCAACCCCTGCCTTCTTTTTCTCATTTGAAGCTCAATAGATTTTGCTCCATCCTTTCATTTTTACTCTATGCATGTTTGCTTGTCTCATGTGTGTTTCTTTTAGATAATATAAGGTAGAATTTTGGTTTCTAATCCATTCTGATATTTGCTTCCGTTTTATGAGTGAGTTCATCCTATTCTCATTCAGAGTTATAATTATCAACTGTGTATATTCTGAGACATTTTGATTATCTATCCTTGCCCAGTTCTTTCTTCTTTCATTATTTCTTTCTATCTTAGTGTTTTGTTTTTAATCAGTTCCCCTAATCCCCTCCCTTATTGTACTTCCCTTTCTCCCCTCTTCCTTCTTATTCCCCTCTTATTCTTCTTTAGGACATTTTTAAGCTAACCCCCACCTTCTCCCTTCCTAGGGTTATTTCCCTCTCCACCAGTCCTTTTGTTACCCTTCTATTTCTCTATAGGGCATGAATCAGTTCTCTGCCTCAATGGATCTGATTGTTCTTCCCTCTTTAAGTAGATTTCAATGCACTTATGTTTTAAATATTTCCTCTCTCCAACTTCTTTACCCTTACAGGGTATTGTTATTCTTCCCTGTTGGACCCATGTGCTTCTTTATGGAATATAAATTTATTCCTTTTTGTTTGTTTTCCCATTTTTCTTAATATTACCTTCTTAACCCCCTCTAGTTTTGTGCTCACATGCACACACACACACACACACACACACACACACACACACACACA